>NW_011494897.1:8967321-8987852 GCF_000754665.1 Bison bison bison
CATTTAGGCCCACTGGTGGAGAAAAGAATAATGAAATATGAAATATTCTAGACAATGGATATGACTCAATCTGAAGAAACTGAGAGATCCTGCCATTTCCAACAACATGGATGAATCTAGAGGACGTTTTACCCAATGGAATAAGCCAGACACAGAAAAATAAAAATACTTGCATAAGCATTCATATGTGAAATTCTTTAACTCAATGGTATTTTGTAATTATGAGTTAATTAATCTTGAGTTTCTCCAAGACTTCTAGACCCTGTAGCCAGACTCGAGGATCGGAGTCTGCCTGTCAGTGGGTTGGCACTAGCTCCAGGATCTCCTGGACCCCAGCTCCACCCACCGGTGAACCCAGCACTATTCTCAAGGCTCCCGGGGTTCTGCAACCAGTTGGTGATTCATTGCCATCAACTAGTAGTGTTAGCAATATCCAAATGAGGCAGAGCCTGGCACCAAAAATGTCCAAGGGCCAGCATCACGTTTTTTGAATTTTTGTTTGCCTGAGAATGTCCATTTCAGCTTAATTTTGGGAATATAATTTTGCTGGCTATGAGATCCAACACTGACAGATTTTTGTTTCTTGTAGCATTTGGGGTGCATCACTCAATTGCCTTCTAGCCTTTGTCACTTCTCATAAGAACTCAGCTATTAATATTTATCTTATACATATGCTTCATAATTTTCTTCTACTTTTAAAGTCATTTATTTATGACATTGAGCATCTGAATATGCTGTGTCTGGGTGTGGTTCTAATATTTATGTTATTTTGAGTTTTTCAATATTCTTGGTTATATACAGTGGTGTTTCTTTAAACATGATGAATTTCAAATTATTATTTATTCAAATATTTATTCTGCATCTTTCTTCTATCTTTTTCTTCTGATACTTTGATTATCCTTTAATGGCACACTTAATTTGACCTACATTTCTCTTTGGCTCTGTTCATTTTGCATTTATTCTTTCTGTTCTTTCAGATTGGATAGTCTTTATCAATTTATATTCTAGTTTGCTGAACATTTTTTTTTCTTCTTTTGGCTAAAATCTATTCTTGAGATCCTATGGTACTTTTCATTTGGTTAATGCACACTTCAAGTCCATTATATCAATTTGGTTATTTTTTATAATTTTATATTTTAAATAATATTTTATAAATTTAAAAAAATAAATAATATTTTATAAATTGATATTCTTTATTTGATAAATGATTGTCATCATACCTTCCTTTGATTCTTTTTTATTGAAGTATAGTTGATTTATAATATTGTGTTAATTTCAGGTACACAGCAATTTATTTATACATATACATGTATATATCTATGTTCTTTTTGATTCTTTTCCATTATAGTTTATTATAAGATTTGAATATAGTTTTCTGTGCTGTAAATTCTTTTTATTCTTTAAACATAGTTACTTTAATTCTTTGAACATATATTTATAAAAGCTCTTTCCAAGTCTTTGTCTTGTAAATGCATCATCAGTTCAGTTCAGTTCAGTTCAGTCACTAAGTCGTGTCCGAGTCTTTGCGACCCCATGAATCGCAGTACGTCAGGCCTCCCTGTCCACCACCAACTCCTGGAGTTCACTCAAACTCACGTCCATCGAGTCAGTGATGCCATCCAGCCATCTCATCCTCTGTCGTCCCCCTTTTCCTCCTGCTCCCAATCCCTCCCAGCATCAGAGTCTTTTCCAATGAGTCAACTCTTTGCGTGAGGTGGCCAAAGTACTGGAGTTTCAGCTTTAGCATCATTCCTTCCAAAGAACACCAAGGGCTGATCTCCTTTAGAATAGACTGGTTGGATCTCCTTGCAGTCCAAGGGACTCTCAAGAGTCTTCTCCAACACACATCAAGGCCCAATCAATTACAGTTCTCTTGCATGCCTATTTTCCTGTAAAACTGTCACATTTTTCTGTGTCCTTGTTTGTCTTGTAGGTTCTTTGCTTGTTTGTTAAAAACTAGATATTTAAATTATTTCTGTAGAAATACAGGACATTGTTTCTTGCCCCATATCAGAGCTTGTTATATTCCGTTCACTGTTCTCTTTGTTTAGTATCTTGGTTGAACAAATTTTGCAGAGCAGATGCTTTCATTTTAATAAAATCCAGTGTATAAAGTATTTCTTTAATGGATTATACCTTTGATGTTAAATATAAAAAGTTGTTGCCATATTCAAGGTCATCTAGGATTTCTCCTGTGCTATTTATTATAAGTTTTAAGGTTCTGCACTTTACATTTAGGTCTGTGATTCATTTTGAGTTAACTTCTGTGGTGAGTATAAAAGTTCTATGTCTATATTTATTTTGTGTGTGTGGATATCCAATTATTCCAGAACCAATTGTTGAAAAGATTATCATGTTAGTGCCTTTGCTCTTTTGCCAAAGATTAATTGACAAAATTCATATGGTTCTGTTTTGGAGCTCTCTATTCATTCCATTGACTTACTTGTCTATCACCAATACCACATTGTCTTGATTACTGTATCGGTTTAGTCTATACACATTGCACATAATCTCATGTCCCTGGTTTGAGTTTTATTTTTTATGTTTCATTTTTAAGCCTAGATCCCTAACAGTTGCCACCGTGTCAGCAGAGTTTAGAAGATTTTTATGTACAAGAGGCTGAAAATAAGTCCCCGAGTCAGAAAGATTTTCACCATTTACCACTGAGTTTGTGTGTGGCTGGGAGACTGCTTTCATATTTAGAGTTCATGGGTTTGCTCCATATCCAGCGAAATATCACAGGGTTACATCTGAGAGGACAGCATCTTTAGTATGAACATAGTCTTCTGAACCACATAGGTTGGATGGTGGTTTTAGCACAGGCCTCTTTGACTAGATCTTTCCCAAATCTTCCTGTTAAGCTTCTGATGGGTATGCCTCTACTCTATCACACTAATACCACTGTTAGTCGCCACTGGTCGCTAGCTAATATCTTTACTGCTATAAGCACATCCCTGAAACATTCATTGTGCCACAGTATAATGCAAATATATTTAGACCCTTCAGGCAAGATCAAAGGATTGTCAGTTTAAGGCTAGCTCTGACTCTCCCTGGACAGGGCAAGACCTCTGTTTCATGAGCAGGAGCTAGGGGTGGGAGGGATAGAGGATTTGTTCTTCCCTGTATCCTGCCCCACCCAGATCTTCCCTATGGAGAAGGAACTGTGTGTATACATGTGGGGAGAAGGTAGAACTTAGGCTATTACTCAGCTTCTATAGCTCATCTTCCTCAATAAATGTCTTCCAGACTACAGAGCCTGGGAGATGGAATTGATGTTCTGTGGATGCCAAATCACCCTGAAGAGCTCTCTTGCACCACAGAGCTGGGTAAGTCAATAAAAGACATGCTGTTGCCAAGACGTTGGAAGTGTTCTTCACAGGAAAATGCTGCTCCTAGCATGAAGTCCATGGCCTTCCAATGTTGTTAAAAATCTGTAGACCTTGTGCAGTAACTGCTTCTCAATTTATTTTAAGCCCTTTATACAATCCAGAAAGCATTGAAAAATTGTCTCTGCTAATTTTGAATAGTGCATTAAAAGTTTCTCTGGAAGAGAGTTTCACCAAGCTTCTCACACTGTTGTTACTGACAGGATGTTACAAGTGAGATTACTTGATGTTTAACCTATAATTATTCCTATATTTATTTTATCAATATATATTCAATGACTAGCCTGGATTTATATGCTAATTAAACACTCTAGAAATTTAGAACCTTTGTACAGGATGGTGAATATTTATTTATTTTAATATAACTTTATTTATTTTAACTGGAGGCTAATTACTTTACAATATTGTATTGGTTTTGCCATACATTGACATGAATCTGCCACAGGTGTACATGTGTTCCCCATCTTGAACCCCCCTCCCCCCTCGTTCCCCATCCCATCCCTCTGGGTCCTCCCAGTGCACCAGCCCCAAGCACCCTGTCCCATGCATCAAACCTGGACTGGTGATTTGTTTCACATATGATAATTTACATGTTTCAATGCCATTCTCCCAAATATCCCACCCTCGCCCTCTCCCACAGAGTCCAAAAGACTGTTCTATACCTCTGTGTCTCTTTTGCTGTTTTGCATACAGGGTTATCATTACCATTGTTCTTAATTCCATATATATGTGTTAATGTACTGTATTGGTGTTTTTCTTTCTGGCTTACTTCACTCTGTATAATAGGCTCCAGTTTCATCCACTTCATTAGAACTGATACAAATGTATTCTTTTTAATGGCTGAGTAATATTCCATTGTGTATATGTACCACAGCTTTCTTACCCATTTGTCTGCTGATGGACATCATCTAGGTTGCTTCCATGTCCTGGCTATTATAAACAGTGCTGCAATGAACATTAGGGTACACATGTCTCAATTCTGGTTTCCTCCATGTGTATGCCCAGAAGACTGCCTTAATCCTTCTATGAACATTTTCCTTTCTCTGGACTTCAGATTTCCAATTATACACCTTAGAGATAAATATACACTCCCTGTTATATCAACTCAGGCATTTCCACATTCAATGTCATTTTTTTTGAGATAATTCTCTCAGGGATCAGAAAATTGTTAATTCAAAAGTATGGCATTAGTTAATATTCTTAAAATTTCAGAGTGATGTCTTTAAAATCTCCTTAACGAGAGTAATAACTTCACCATAAAAAAAGAATAAAGCACTTTGGTAAAAGAGATAGGGAAGTCTAGGAGCCTGACTTGAGCCTGACTTAAATAAGTCTCCCCTACTCTCTGTACCTTTGACTATCACTGTAAAGACTGATGTTAACAATCGGCTATTTCATCGCAGCACTGTTTATAATAGCCAGAACATGGAAGAAACCTAGATGTCCATCAACAGATGAATGGATAAGAAAGCTGTGGTACATATACACAATGGAATATTACTCAGCCATTAAAAAGAATACATTTGAATCAGTTCTAATGAGGTGGATGAAACTGGAGTCTATTATACAGAGTGAAGTAAGCCAGAAAGAAAAGCACCAATATAGTATACTAATGCATATATATGGAATTTAGGAAGATGGTAATGATAACCCTGTATGCGAGACAGCAAGAGACACAGATGTATAAAACAGTTTTTTGGACACTGTGGGAGAAGGGGAGGGCTGGATGATATGGGAGAATGGCATTGAAACATGTAAATTATCATATGTGAAACAAATCACCAGTCCAGGTTCGATGCATGATACAGGGCTCTTGGGGCTGGTGCACTGGGATGACTCAGGAGATAGGATGGGGAGGAAGATGGGAGGGGGATTCAGGATGGGGAACACATGTACACCCATTGCAGATTCATGTTGTTGTATGGCAAAAACAATACAATATTGTAAAGTAAGAAAATAAATAAATAAATAAAAAATAATAATCAGAAAAGAAAAAAAAGATGAATAATTGCTATATAGAAAATAACTCACAAAGAAATGGATATTCATTAAATAACTACAGCATGCCAATTTTGGTATGAAAAATTAAATTATTTGCAGGCATGTCATAGAGTGAAACTCTATTTGAATGAAGCAAAAATTTATAACATCTTGGTAAAATTAGTTATACTTTCTGATTTTAGGGATAGTAAATCTGACTTTACATTAAGTAGTGCTAAGGATTAAATTTTTTCCAAATTTGCTGGCATATTGAGTGCAGCACTTTCACAACATCACCTTCCAGGATTTGAAATAGCTCAACTGGAATTCCATCACCTCCACTAACTTTGCTCGTAGTAATGCTTTCTAAGGCCCACTTGGCTTCACATCCCAGGATGTCTGGCTCTGGGTCAGTGATCACACCATCGTGATTATCTGGGTCATGAAGATCTTTTTTGTACAGTTCTTCTGTGTATTCTTGCCACCTCTTCTTAATATCTTCTGCTTCTGTTAGGTCCATACCATTTCTGTCCTTTATCGAGCCCATCTTTGCATAAAATGTTCTCTTGTTGTCTCTAATTTTCTTGAAGAGATCTCTAGTCTTTCCCCTTCTATTGTTTTCCTCTATTTCTTTGCATTGATCGCTGAGGAAGGCTTTCTTATCTCTCCTTGCTATTCTTTGGAACTGTGCATTCAGATGCTTATATCTTTCCTTTTCTCCTTTGCTTTTCACTTCTCTTCTTTTCACAGCTATTTGTAAGGCCTCCCCAGACAACCATTTTGCTTTTTTGCATTTCTTTCCCATGGGGATGGTCTCGATCCCTGTCTCCTATACAATGTCACAAACCTCCGTCCATAGTTCATCAGGCCCTCTATCTATCAGTTCTAGTCCCATAAATCTATTTCTCACTTCCACTGTATAATCATAAGGGATTTGATTTAGGTCGTATCTGAATGGTCTAGTGTTTTCCCCACTTTCTTCAATTCAAGTCTGAATTTGGCAATAAAGAGTTCATGATCTGAGCCATAGTCAAGGCTATGTTTTTTCCAGTGGTCATGTATGGTTGTGAGAGTTGGACTATGAAGAAAGCTGAGCACCGAAGAATTGATGCTTTTGAACTGTGGTATTGGAGAAGACTCTTGAGAGTCCCTTCGACTGCAAGGAGATCCAACCAGTCCATTCTAAAGGAGATCAGTCCTGGGTGTTCTTTGGAAGGAATGATGCTAAAGCTGAAACTCCAATACTTTGGCCACCTCATGAGAGGAGCTGACTTATTGGAAAAGACTCTGATGCTGGGAGGGATTGGGGGCAGGAGGAAAAGGGGATGACAGAGGATGAAATGGCTTGATGGCATCACCAAGCCAATGGACATGAGTTTGGGTGAACTCCGGGAGTTGGTGATGGACATGGAGGCCTGGCAAGAGTTGAACACAACTGAGTGACTGAACTGAACTGAACTGAAAGCTTATAATATAAATGTGTGAAAAGTGTCATCACAATTATTCTCTAACCTTTTTAATTATTGAAACAACATCATGTGATATGCACTTCTCTATTTTGATGATGAAGAAGTCATGCTATAAGCAGTGTTCTGTGTAGGATTTGTGCAGGATGAGTTTTAAAGGATGGATTCAGGATTTGAATTCTGTCATTTTTATACCAATTAGAAGGAAATAGCATTGAACGGGTTCGATGCATGATACTGGATGCTTAGGGCTGATGCACTGGAATGACCCAGAGGGATGGTATGGGGAGGGGGGCGAGGTTCGGGATGGGGAACACATGTATACCTGTGGTGGATTCATGTTGATGTATGGCAACACTATTACAATATTGTAAAGTAATTAACCTCCAATTAAAATAAATAAATTTATATTTAAAAAAAGAGAAGGAAATGCAACTCACTCCAGCATTCTTGCCTGGAAAATCCCATGGTAGGGGAAGCCTGATAGGTTACAGTCCACAGGGTCACAAAGAGTTGGACACGACTAAGTGACTTCACTAAGTGTCTACCCTGGTAGTCCAGTGGTTAAGACTCTATGTTCTCAATGCAAGGGGCCCGGGTTTAATCCCTGGTCAGAGAACTAAGATCCCACATATTGCTTCCCCTGGTGGCTCAGATGGTAAAGAATCTGCCTGCAATGTGGGAGACATGGGTTTGATCCCTGGGAAGGTCTTCTGGAGAAGGGAATGGCTATCCACTCCAGTATTCTTTTCTGGAGAATTCCATGGATGGAGGAGCCTGGCAGGCTAGAGTCCATGGGGTCACAAAGAGTCAGACAAGACTGAGTGACTTTCACTTTTTAATTTTGTTGTTAATGGCCCCTGAATAGAAGAATATCATTATCTAATTATTACAATATGGGTTTTGGATTATTTTTTTCTGAAAACTATGTTTTTTTAATTAATAGCATTTTACTGATAACTTCTTTCTTATTTTTTTAATAGTAGGTCCTTGTTGATTATCTGTTTTAAAAATAGCAGTGTGTACACGTCAATAGCAAACTGAAATATTATTATTGTCCTGTGTTACTTCATAACTATAGGCCTTTTAACCTGTTTGACATTAACTCTGTGATCATTATTATGAGAAACATAATACTCCCCAGGGATATTGTGATTAATCCCTGTGAATATTTTTTCTTGGTGATAATATACTGTAGAATTGATATGGTTGACTCAGTAATTTGAATGGAATATGAAACAATAGGTTTATCATAGTTTTATTTACATAATATTTAGACTACCTTCTAAAAATAGGATTTTAATTTAGTAAATTAGATTTTTATTTGCTCTTAAAGAGTGTAAATATATTTATAATCAAGTTATATTATTCTAAAAACCTATTCTAAGCATTGCTTTTAGATATATTATTTTAATGATGTTTAGTTCAAAGTATCAGAAAAGGTAAATGTTTTCAAAACTTACCTGTAAATATTATTCATGTGAACTATATATTTTTAAGAAATCGATGCAATTTTTGTAAACATTCCTTATAAAAAGAACTTGTTCCTTGGTAGAACATATCAAATAAAAGTTTGTATACTGAACTGAAAAATAAATTTGCAACATATATTGTATTGAAGTTTTTTGAACCCAGTTAAACTTCATATAGAGACAATGCTTTAAGGTAGTCTATGTGTTTATTTATATTTTACATTTTATGAAGCATTGACTTCTGCCTTCTAAAAACAGAAGTACATTGTCAAAAACAATAAAGTCTGATTCAGTATAAGGTTAAAATCTTCTCTAAAAGATTGATAAAGTAATATTTCTAAGAGATAAGTGGTAAAGGGCATAAAAGTGCTTTACTTCCCAATAGTCTGGAAATACACCTTGATATTTAGAATTTCATCAAAAGCAAACAGCAGCATTTTATGTTAGTGCTATAAAACAGAGGTACTTCAAGGTCTATGATATTATTATTATGCTATTATTTTTATTGACCCAAAGGCCAAAAAATTAATAATATTCATATAATATTTATAGATATTTAGAATAAAAATCACTTAATGTGAACACTGATAAATTCACATTTGAAAATAATCACAATGTCAGGGTTTCTGCAAAAGCAAGAATATAATTTTGGCTTACCTAATGTCTGTCATGAGTAATTTCTGCACCTTTCTCTTATTTATCAACATTTTAAAGAATCGTGCATCAAGGTCATTCTGTAAACATTTATACCAAGTCGTTAATTTCAGTAATTTGCTTATTCTAATGGAAATATAGAATTATGGTTTAATGTTACTAATTTGGATTGCAGAAAATAAAGTTGTTTGTTCATATGTAAAAAGTATTATCTTGAATCTACTTCTTTAATAAGTGTATGACTTTTAGTAGAGGAAACTGAGAAATATACTATAGCGAACTATTTCTTTTATTACACCAATCAATTGAGTCTTCAAAGGGAGCATAGTGGAAAAAGAACAGTGTGTAGCCATAGAAATTACAATTTGAATCCTAACTGCATCTTGTGGAAAGAATGTGACTTTGATCTCCTACCCTGATACTGCTGTAAATACTCAAGAAATACTTACAATGACACTGATGTAGTCTTTGAAAACCCCACATGGAATCTAGGTAGAAGTCATTAGATTTAGCCTCTTTTATTTGTTATTTATGTTTAAATATCTTTCCATTTGGAATTGCAAATCAACAGATATTTATTAAATTGTTTAGGACCCACTAACAAAATGAGGATTATTCAGATATGTTTAACATTTGTTAGACTTGTGCAAATAGAAGCTGACATACCATATGTCTAAGAAATTTAAATTTATAAGTAAAGCTAACTGTTAAAGAATCTAAAAGAAAAGAGTGCATATAGGTATATCTGATTACTTTGATGTATACCTGAAAGTAACCAAGCATTATAAATCAACTACACTCCAAGATAAATGAAAACAAAAAACTGTTAAAATATTTTTCCTTGTATTATGAAAAAATATACCTCTATTTCAACAAAATGGACAAATAAAACAAAAGCTATGATTTTATAAAGCTAAAAATCTACAAAATGTCATAAGATTGAATGAAACTAATATTGCATATTTCTGTGTGGTCTGTTGATATACTATCAATGTTGGTATTAGTAATAAAATAAGGATATACATAAATTATATTTATTCAATAAAATTCATTTTTGCCCATGTATCAACAAATTAGTTATATGTTGTTCTAATCATAGTTATCATACAATCTATTAATATAATATAAAGATTTAAATTGTAATGTAATACTACAAGTATACAAGTATACTGTAAGTATACTAAATTTAAATGTGTTTTCATGAAAAATAGGAATAGAATTAACTGTAAAAACTCAAAACCTTAAAAAAATGTTTCAAACCTATTTTTAACAATTTTTCTCTGAATATTTCAGAAGTGTGCATTAAAATGGATAGGTAAAATATAAATTATAATGATATATATTAATATATATCAACTTTTAAAATCAAACTTGTTTAAATCAACCTGATTTGGTGTATGATATTTGAACATTATATTAAAGCTGTTTGGAATTCTAGTTACTGATCTGAATAATAGATACTGTACTTATTATGTGCAGTTATTTGTACCCAAATTTAAGAATAACAATGAATAGCTAATATTGAAAATTTTCCTTACCATCATGGACAATTACCACCATGGGTAATTTGTGGCAAATATTATAGTAATTTGTGAGTTATCAGAAACCATGAATTTGAGTGTAACAAAGTGTAGAGCTTTGACAGAATTATAGGGAAATAACATTCCATATTAAAATATCCTTTACATTCATTGAATCTGGTAAAAAATATGAAAATTCAATTATTTTTTTCCTTTAAGTTTTTCTGGTATTTAAATTCTTTCCACTTTAAGAAGAAAATTTTATGCCAGCTGTAGCAAACTTCATAAAACTTCTGGCTATTTGAAACTTGTTGCCTTTCATATCAAGGGTGCAAAGCAAATGTTATATAGATTTTCTCTAAAGCTTTAATAGTGTTGATCACGGGAATGGGTATTTTCCACCTTCCAGTAGCATCATGTCAACTGAAGGCTCTGAATCCCTAGCGACAGTAGTGCCCATTATGTCATTGGCTTTTTTATATTGTAAGATCCTGGACCATTTATAGGGCTGTTCCTCTAAAGCACAACATCCCTGGCAGTAGCCTTCTTCCCTGGACCTAAGTAGGTACTAGTTATGACAAACTATTTTCTTTTTCTCAACTTTTCATGCTGCTTCTGAATAACAGACATATTTTTGCTATTTCTTCATTTTCATTTATTATCCTGTTTGGTGACTGGTTACATGCTGTAACAGTCATCTCAAAAATCACTTCTCTGTTTCTATTGTTACATTTCTTTGGTGACATATGTCGGATTTACAAATACTCTGAGGACTTCAGCATTTTTCCTTTGACCACAGATCACAGCAGTTGCATATATAACGTTCCAAACATGGACAGTAATGCCACTGGTCCAGTGCCTGTGATTTCACTGAATGTTTTTAAAGACTTCCTTTTTTCCCTGAAACTGTTTTGTTTTGTAGAGCATCTCGGCTACACTAGCTCTGCCAAACTATCCATCAAACCAATCTGCCCTCAAGTTCAACATCAGTGATGTGGCTATAAATTGTCATTTGCCCAGGACAGTCTGAGCTTGTGCTTGTCTGGAATAATTATGAATGGGTAACTCTTAAGGCAATGGCAACCCACTCCAGTACTCTTGCCTGGAAAATCCCATGGACAGAGGAGCCTGGTGGGCTGCAGTCCATGGGGTCGCTAAGAGTCGGGCAGGACTGAGCGACTTCACTTTCACTTTTAACTTTCATGCATTGGAGAAGGAAATGGCAACCACTCCAGTGTTCTTGCCTGGAGAATCCTAGGGACTCAGGAGCCTGGTGGGCTGCTGTCTATGGGGTCGCACAGAGTCGGACACGACTGAAGCAACTTAGCAGCAACTCTTTCTGTCTTAGTTTCCTAGTTTGACAATGGTATGTAGTTGCCCTTCATATGGATCTCTGTGGTGTCTAAAATCTCCCTGACTTTTGTATTTGCAAAGTGAAAATGAAAGTGAAGTCGTGTCCGACTCTTTGCGACCCCATAGACTGTAGCCTATCACGCTCCTCTGTCCATGGGATTTTCCAGGCAATAGTAACTGGAGTGGATTGCCATTTCCTTCTCCAGGGGATCTTCCCAACCCAGGGCTCGAACCGGGTCTCCCTCATTGTAGACAGACGCTTTACCGTCTGAGCCACCAGGGAAGTCCTTGTATTTGCAAGGTTCTCAAGTCCAAGTTTAGGCCTGTCTTGTTACTATGATTTCGAGTTGGCTGACAGCTTCCCAGGTGGAAGTAATGGTAAAAAAAAAAAAAACAAAACTGGCAATATAGGAGATGTAAGAGAAAGAGACACAGGTTTGATCCCT
This sequence comes from Bison bison bison, assembly GCF_000754665.1. NCBI lineage: Eukaryota > Metazoa > Chordata > Mammalia > Artiodactyla > Bovidae > Bison > Bison bison. The sequence goes on from NW_011494897.1 coordinate 8,979,599, forward strand.
GGGTCGGGAAGAGACCCTGGAGGAGGAAATGGCAACCCACTGCACAATTTTTGCCTGGAAAATTCCAAGGACAGAGGAGCATGGTCCACTACGATCCATAGGGTAGCAGAGTCCTAAATGACTGAACCAACTTAGCACATGTGACAGTGCTCCCAAACAGAGTAGAACCAAAGACATTCATCCTGAGGAAACCAGAACCTCTCCTCTTTGTCCTTCAAAACTTTCCCCGTCTACTTGTTCAGTTTCTCCCGTAAGCTAATTCTCTACTGAGACATGTATAGCAGTTGTTCACCCAGTATGAGTTTTTAATTTTTTTATGCATTTTAATTTTTTGCAGAAGTTTATTTATTATGTTGTTTGTTAAGTTGCTAAGTCTCGTCCACCTCTTTTGAGATCGCTTGGACTGTAGCCCACCAGGGTCCTCTGATCATGGGATTTCCCAGGCAAGAATACTGGGTTGCCATTTCCTTCTCCAGGGGCTCTTCCAGACTCAGGAATGGAACCTGTGACTCCTGTACTTCAGGCAGATTCTTTACCACTGAGCCACCTGGGAAGACCCTTGATTATTATACAAAAGTTTTAAAAAATATATTAGGCATTTTTTCATGCATCCTCCATCAAACCTGGTCAATATTTAATTTTTCAAATTAAATATTTTATTTATCAATCAAACTGAAGAATATTTTACCTTATTATTACTATATTTACCAGCAACCCACTAGTTCTTCCAAATTAAATTTCAAACAACCATGAAATTTTAGTGAGATAGAGATTTCATCCAATTTATTCTTTCTTATTATTATTTTTCAGAAATGTGGTCATATTGTTACATTATCTAGTAGAACAGTAAGGTTATCTCATCTGAAATATATATATATTTTAAACTTATATATATATTTAATTTTTATTTTATTTTTTAAAATTTTATTTTATTTTTAAACTTTACAATATTGTATTAGTTTTGCCAAATATCGAAATGAATCCACCACAGGTATACCTGTGTTCCCCATCTTGAACCCTCCTCCCTCCTCCCTCCCCATACCATCCCTCTAGGTCGTCCCAGAGCACCAGCCCCAAGCATCCAGTATCGTGCATTGAACCTGGACTGGCGACTCATTTCATACATGATATTATACATGTTTCAATGCCATTCTCCCAAATCTCCCTACCCTCTCCCTCTCCCACAGAGTCCATAAGACTGTTCTATACATCAGTGTCTCTTTTGCTGTCTCGTACACAGGGTTATTGTTACCATCTTTCTAAATTCCATATATATGCGTTAGTATACTGTATTGATGTTTTTCTTTCTGGCTTACTTCACTCTGTATAATAGGTTCCAGTTTCATCCATCTCATTAGAACTGATTGAAATGTATTCTTTTTAATGGCTGAGTAATACTCCATTGTGTATATGTACCACAGCTTTCTTATCCATTTATCTGCTGATGGGCATCTAGAGACCATCAAATTTAACCAATATTTACATTGCCTCAAAAAAATAGAAAACTACACATTATCCTAAAAATAATTCTAATTTATGCTGTAGGATCCACAACTATGTTTTATTTAAACATGGTAGAGGTATTTTTTTCAGTCAAATTCAGTTTAAAAAATCAAAATAATTCTAATGTGTATTTCTACTTTTTAAACTTTAAGCACCCACATTTTGAGCACCATTTATGTAACACTGGTTTGTTCAAATAAAGGCAAACCCAGCCATATGGACCATTTTCCAGGATCTGTGAACATGCCATGGCCAGCTTTCATGTTTTTCTTATAAGAAGAAAATGAAAACTTTAAGTCAAATTGCTGGTAAGGACATTTTTTTTCAGTGAAACTCATTTTTTAAAGGTCTTTCCCCATTTTCTCTTTCAAAGAGTCCCTTCATTTTCAAATATGAGGAAAGTGAAATGTTTGTGGTTTAAATGCAAATATTGTAGCTCAAATTCAACAATTGTGACTACTTTTGCAGTGAAAGGCAAAACAAAAATACACATATACATTATTTAATGCTTATAAATGCTTTCCATTCTAAGAAACTTCTGAATTCAAGTTCTTTGAGGTGTCTATTTACACTTAAGCAAACCTCATGTTTAATATTCACTAAACTAAACATGCATGAATATTAAACATGAGGTTTGCTTAAGTGTAAATAGACACCTCAAAGAACTTGAATTCAGAAGTTTGTTAGAATGGAAAGCATTCATAGCATTAAAGAATGTATATGTGTATTTTTGGTTTGCCATTCACTGCAAAAGTAGTCACAATTGTTGAATTTGAACTACAATATTTGCATTTAAACCACAAACATTTCACTTTCCTCATATTTGAAAATGAAGGGACTCTTGGTGAAGAGGAACTAAAAAGCCTCTTGATGAAAGTGAAAGAGAAGAGTGAAAAATTTGACTTAAAGCTCAACATTCAGAAAACTAAGATCATGGCATCTGATCCCATCGCTTCATGGGAAATAGATGGGGAAACAGTGGAAACAGTGTCAGACTTTATTTTTCTGGGCTCCAAAATCACTGCAGATGGTGACTGCAGCCATGAAATTAAAAGATGCTTCCTCCTTGGAAGGAAAGTTATGTCCAACCTAGATAGCATATTCAAAAGCAGAGACGTTACTTTGCCAACAAAGGTCCGTCTAGTCAAGGCTATGGTTTTTCCTGTCGTCATGTATGGTTGCGAGAGTTGGACTGTGGAGAAAGCTGAGTGCCGAGGAATTGATGCTTTTGAACTGTGGTGTTGGAGAAGACTCTTGAGAGTCCCTTGGACTGCAAGGATATCCAACCAGTCCATCCTAAAGGAGATCAACCCTGGGGTTTCTTTGGAAGGAATGATGTTAAAGCTGAAACTCCAGTACTTTGGCCACGTCATGCAGAGTTGACTCACTGGAAAAGATTCTGATGCTGGGAGGGATTGGGGGCAGGAGGAGAAGGGGACGACAGAGGATGAGATGGCTGGATGGCATCACAGACTCGATGGATGTGAGTCTGAGTGAATTCCGGGAGTTGGTGATGGACAGGGAGGCCTGGTGTGCTGCAATTTATGGGGTCGCAAAGAGTCGGACACAACTGAGTTACTGAACTGAACTGAACTGAAACTAAACATGACCTTAAAATACTAATATTTCTAAATGTCCCTTTGCTATACGTGTAATCACCATTTTTTTAGTTTATCTTATTTAAGAAACAAAAACAAACTAAAAGTTAGTTTTTGAATATTCTCTTTCTTTCATCTCTTTGTTGATGATTGTTTAATTTTTATTGTTAAATTGAGCATAAAGAGAAGTAAAAGGCATAAGTAAGTGACCATGAAGGTAAGTTTGGATCGCTGAGAAACCAAGGAAGAAACCTTCCCACTGATGGGACTTCAGAAGGCTTATCAGGCCACCTCCATCCTCCACAAAGGAGATCAGAGTACCAGTCTCTAAAGAAGAATTTTGTGGGTCTTTGAATTTTTGTAAATATTATTATTCATTATATTTTCTTTTCTGACTTCTTTCTCTTAATTTTATGTTTGTGATCATAATCCATATTGTACAAGCATTATCTAACTTGTTTTCATCTATATAGTATTTAATTACATAGATATTTCACAATTTACTTGTCTTTCTACTGATGATGGACATTTTACTTTCAAGTTTTGCTGTATTATGAACAGTACAATTTATAAAAGATTAACTAGTTCAGACAAAAGATAAGCCTAATTCTAGCACAACACTACTTGCAGAATAGATGCTTGTAGTTCTATTGAACAAGCACCCAAGCGTGGAATTGCAGGGTCATAGGGTATGTGCCCATTTATAGCCTTAGGATATAGTATAAAATTTACTGAGATACTGTTCCAGAGCAGACACAGGTATTCTCAGCCAACAGCAGTATATGATGATTACTCTCCATTTTGGTTATTTCTCTTCTTCTTTATTTCTCTTTCCCTTTCTTTTGTCCCTTCCTTTCACCCATCCATCCTTTCTTTTTTTTGGGTAACAATGTATTTAGGTACAATTAATCACAATAGACTCATGTGTGGTGGGTGTGCAACTTGATGAGTTTTGACATACACGTGAAACCATTCCATGAAACCATTTCGAAACCAAACATAACAATCATTTCCAACAACCCCAGATGTTTCACTGTGTCCCTTCAAATTTTTTCCCTCCTCCCACCCCCATCCTTTGATAACTTCTGATCTGTTTTTTGTCATTACAGATTGTATTTTTGTATTTAGTATATTTGTGTGAATTATCATTTGTTCATTTTTCTATCATTATCTGTCTTTCATTACTTTGTAGAGATTCTGTATGTTTTTAATATTTGCCTTTTGTCAAATACACGTGTTACAGATAGTTTTCTATGGAGGTAATATCTGCTTTTACAGTTGTTATGGGTTTTCTCTCTCTTCCAGGGTAGATATTGATATGACATTGGGTTGATTACTAGTTACCACATTATAGTCAAGGTTTTGATTTTTGATAAATATTCTGTATGGTGATTTGATAATACAAAATCAAAGGATGAGGTTACACCACTTTTGAGCCACAAGCTTAATTAAGATGTAACCAAAAAAGAGGTCATTAGTTCATCTATACTTTCTAGTATGCCACATTATAAAGGCTTTTCCTTCAATGGAACTGAATTAGCCCTTAAAATATTATATTGACAACTATTTTTAGAAGCACATTTAACATGATGCATACCTTAGGACTTCACACTTGCATAGGCCCTTTCCAATGTTCAAGAATTTATATCTTTATAAATACATATAAAATGTTATTTCTCTTAAAAAGTGCCTCCATAAATGTAAGCTTTAGGCATGAGAAAACCTGGGTGTGATGCAGATCATCTTGCTACACTTCGAGGTTGCTCTTTCCACCCACAATTAATAATAATAACCAAAGCTACCTACATGCTTAAACCCTTCACTACTCATGAAGTTAATATAACACACAGATGAGGTAGTGAGAGATGAGTCATTAACTGACAATGACATACACTAGAGCTTTCTAATGAGGGAAATAGTAAGTAGAAATGGCCATAATTAGTTCCAGTAATGAAAATTAATAAATTTCAAGTCAGCTAAATCACAAGCACTATTACATTTTGCCAAAAGTATAAACTTCTAGTATATGGGGAGTTACAATATTTTTTCCACACTGAGCAATTTTTGATAAATCATGTGTCTTGAAAGGAAAAGCATATCTTTCTGACTTCTGCAACATTTCAGACTCTAGATATTAGGAGAAATTTAATGAATTAAACTGTTCATAAATAAATATTCAACCTACAGGGACTTTCTAATCTGTTCCATATATCTTTAGAACAGATCGCCCATTGGAAATAATTGTTACCTGAATTGATAGCCAATATTAAATAACCCCTTACACATGAAAGTAAGATCTTCGAGAAGTGATATTTTAATGAAATTTTCATGGTTCAAGAGCAGAAAAAAATCAATCCAGCTTTCTGAGTGGAACATAAGAATTCTTTCCAAGAACTGCTTAATGTGATGCATTCATATAATTAATGTTTTATAAAGGAAATTTCACAGCAGACACTTGAGGCTATGCAGTTTTATTATCTCTGGATATCATATACCATGTTCTCTGCTTATTACTTAAAATTTTAGGTCTTGTTTTAATGCAGAATATTACCTTGAAGCAATAAACAGTTGTACACTGATTACATAAACTTTAAATCCCCATGATCAACTACTCTCTGGTTTTGTTTTTGTTTTCCTATTTTATTTTCTAAAGCTTTGGTCACACTTGACACTTCTCTCTCCCATCTGAAGGTCTGTTGGTCCTGTCATCAAGATTTTTCTCACTGCTGTCTCCTTTCTTTCCATTCCCCTTGTTTAACTGCTTATTAACTCATATCCCTAACTTGTGGCTCTGTCCATGTCTCTTTTATCTGTATTTCAAAATATTCGCTGATATTTCCCTGATGTATCAACTTCCTTTATTCTGGAGAACAGAGCAACTGCAGTAGAATTAAGTGTTGAGTTCTTATGTTTTTCAAACCTAAATCTTCCACAGTCTGAATTCAGCTTGCCTTTCAAAAATTATCTTCCAGTGTTGCTGCCAATAAACCTTTAGCCCTTAAGTATCTCTGGAGTGATTTATGGATTCTAAGTTTTTCACTTATACCAGTGTTCATTAATTCACTCAGGATTCTTTTCTCTTAGTGGAATCCTTTCAGGTCTGGGTTATCCCACACTTTCTTCTTGATTTCTACCCCAGGTACCCTTCCTCCAAGGGAGAGAGCCCCTATAACTCCTGTTGCACTTTTAAAGATAACAATATTAGTCAAGTTTATGTATTAAACTTTATGTCTAATTCAAGCAAGTAAAAATAATTCATTCAAATGATAAAATAAATATTCTATAAAAAATTCTTCTGGTGTGTAACAATGTTCGAAATTTGGAAGAGGTATTTGGCTTAGGAATTGGCAAAGGGATGAGTTAATTTTTTAACTTCTGCTCATGGCAGGTTAGGATGTCAGGATTAATATCAAATCTCATAAATAGGTAAAAGGGAGAAAAGCCAAAAAGGTAAATCTCAATTACATACTTGACAAGTTCCAAGGGCAAAGCAGAAAAAACTGAAATCAGTGCACAAATCTAAAAGGCAAATAAGATTGCAGTAAATATTGGAGGTCAGGAAAAGATAGGATTGATAAAACTTGATCAAATATAAGAATGAACCTAGGAGGAAGCTGGCACTCTTGTGACGTTAAAGGGTTTATTGCTTTCACCTACAGGGTTCTTTGAAGGCTGTATAGTCTTAGAAGTACTAGTTGGATATACTTCTACAGGCATACATAACAGATGGTAGAAGAATATGCATATGGAAACTTAAGCATAAAATAATTACTGATATGAAACCATATACAACTAAACATAGTTCACACCTTTGCAAATGAAATGTGAGACATTGTAAGTTCCAGAAAATCTCCCTAGCAACATCTGTTTTCTTTTGATGAGACAGAAAACTTAAGAGGTTCTTTCAAGATGCTTTATTGCAGGCAAGATGAATTCTAGATCATCCATAATCATATATTGCCCCCCCCCAGTTCAAGAAGAGGAGAACTTTATCAAGAATCACTTACATGTCAAATCCTATGCTAGATAACTTCATGTGTTTCATCATTTACTATACAGAAAATATCATTATATACTGCTGAGAACAGTAGCTCATTACCCAGAACATATTTCACATATAATTATTCACATACAATTATGATAATTAGATTTCTTGTGGTAGTATAAATTTTTGGGGAAAAAAATGCCTTTTGACATCTGAAATGTTAATGGACTCTTTTCAAAGAGAAACAATCATAATCAGTGAAAATTATTTTGTAAAAAAGCAAACTTTAAAACCTCTGAATATTGCCCTAAAGACATACAAGGAATGAATAGAAAATGTATTTACAAAAAAAATGAAATGTACTAAATACTGGTCAGAATACCCAGAGACTGTGGCACTGGAGCCATAGTGCTGTCCAAACCCAGCCAGCTCCATATGATGGCATCACTACAGGAGGATGTGGCCAGGGTTCTCCATCATTCTGGATCCCAGCCTAGTGTACAGTATTACTCCAGGACACACAGGGCATGAGCTTGAGCTTTTCCTGTGCTTCCCACCTCCAAGCTATAGGAGCTGTATTACAGGCAATAGACAGGGAGAGAGCTGAAACTGCCTTTTCCCATCTGTCTCTGATTCCTAAGAAGGTTCTGTTCCAGGTTCGGCTGTCCCAGAATACTTGCTCCTAACATTCCTGCTTAACACCATCCATTTGTTGTTGTTCACTTGCTAAGTCATGCCCCACTCTTTGTGACCCCATGGACTGCAGCATGCCAGGTTCCTCTGTCCTCCACTATCTCCCAGAGATTTCTCAATTTATGTCCACTGAATCAGTGATGTTATCGAAACATCTCATCCTCTGCCTCCCCCTTCTCCTTTTACCTTCAATCTTTCCCAGCCTCAGGGTCTTTTTCAGTGGGTCCTCTTCACATTGGGGGGCAAAGTATCAGATCTTTAGTTTCAATATTTGAAGCTGAAACAGTATTCATAAGGTAGAGATTTTATGCTCTAGAGGCAAGCTGAGAGGATCACGAGCTACAGCCCTTGTCCAGAACCTTGCTTGTGAAGCAGAGATTCCATTCTGAGAGTTGGGCCACTGGCTCTGCCCACATCCCAGCCCCACAACAGTGGTCCAGGAGATTGACCTCGGAGTGAGGAAGGCAGTAAGATC
>NW_011494897.1:8987952-9004806 GCF_000754665.1 Bison bison bison
GCTATGTGACTTTCCCCTCTAGGGAACAGGCTGAATTTGGAACAGAAGAGAGGACTGGTAGGCTGCAGTCCATGGGGTCGCTAAGAGTCAGACACGACTGAGCGACTTCACTTTCACTTTTCACTTTCATGCACTGGAGAAGGAAGTGGCAACCCACTCCAGTGTTCTTGCCTGGAGAATCCCAGGGATGGGGGAGTCTGGTGGGCTGCCATCTGTGGGGTCACACAGAGTCGGACACAACTGAAGTGACTTAGCAGCATGATGATACTACAGCTAACATTATACTTAAAAGTAAAAGAAGACTGAACACATTGAGAGCAAGAAACAGGAAAAGGCAAGGCATTTGACTCTTACAAGGGGCTCTTACGTTGAAATTAAGGCACTAAGAGTAGTTGATACAAAAAGTACACACACGGCCTCTACATCCTCAGAGTTTCTTTCTATACCTATACAAACTGCTTGTTGAATGCCTTTGCCAAATCAATTATACATAGAAATCCACATTAAATAAATGTGTATGTGTAAATTTTCTGAGGAAAGTAAAATTTTGTAAACCATTTATACAATTATTTTAATATCAATACAGGCTATTTATGCATATGCATTTATGGGTATTTTTCATTCAGAGTACAATATTTTCCATACTTAACCAGTTCATGCTTAAGAACTATTCATAGTTACTTACATATTATAGGAAGTGCCCCTGGAGAAGGGAAAGGCTACCCACTCCAGTGTTCTGGCCTGGAGAAGAGTCAGACACGACTGAGCCACTTTCACTCACTCACTCACTCACTCTTAGGCAGTAATGACTAGTGGTAATGATATAACATTGAGGATGATATAAAAGAGTCTCAAGAAAATTTGCAAATCTCAAAATGTGACAGAATTATTACTAATGTATTATTAAAATAAAAAAAACTTATGCATAGATCATATGATTATAAAGATTCATATTGATCCTGTTCTTGGAGAAATTACCACTGTTCTATTTAAGAAACACAAGTATAGTTCTAGAACCATGGAAAAGAAATGATTTGATAATAGGTTTTGAGGGTAACTTTCCCTTATATTTATTAGTAAAACTTTTCTCTAAAATAATGAATTAAGAATCTGAGACTATTTCATAGTAAATACCTCTGTTATTAGCTCTAAAGCAAACTGCATATGGTAGCCCCATTGAAAGATTTATCTATTCCATATATGTGTCTTTTACACCCCAAATACCCCCAAATTTGTTTTTCCTTGAGTATTAAGCTTCTTGAATCTTCTACTATTGAGAATATTTCTTACTAAAGTAATTGCAATAATTACTAATTTGATAAAAACTATACATGTTTTGGGATGCTGTTAAGAATTATTGTATATCATTGGTTTAATCAATATAATTAATTGTGTTTGTATAAATACAAAAAGTACAAATGAGAAAAAAACATAATTAGACAGCATTAAGCACAGCTGTGTATTTAATGCAAGTTTTTACGTCTATTTCTAGTCTAAGTGGGAGATAGTAAATTAAAAATATTAATACCACCTGTGCATAGAAAAGAATTTTAATAATTAAAATAAATGACTTTCTTCATATATTTGCAAGTGATTTTTTCTGGCTTTCTAAAATGTATTAAGATAACTGAAAAATTATAAAAATGTTATCTAAGTTCTATAGCCCAAGATATAAGTGTGTTATGTTTTTGATGGGAATGCAAATAAATATTTTTAAAGCTTGTGCTCAAGGTATTATTTTATGTGAGGGCTTATGCTCTAATTCTAATATTTGAATCATATTAATTATAGGTTTTCTAGATCTAATTTTATAAGAAAATTATAATTAAAATCAATATTTTCCTTCAGTGTTCTTACATTGCTTTTAGTGCATAGAATCGGGACTGTTACAGACTGAATGTTTGTGTCCCCCTGAAAATTCCTATGTTGTAACTCTACCTGCCATGTGATAGGAATTAGGAGGTGGGACCTTGGGGAGGTAACCAGGATTGGATGAGGTAATGAGGGTGAAGCCCTCATGAGTGGGATTAGTGCCCTTTTAAGAGTCAGGAGAGAGCTTCCTTCTCTTCTCTCTACCATGTGAGTTTATGAGAATCAGTGATCTGCATCCTGGAACAGGGTCCTCACCAGAATCTGACCATGTTGGCATCTTGATATCCAGTTTCCAGTCTTAAGAAAATGTGAGAAACAAATTTTGGTTGTTCATAGCCCACTCAGTTGACATATTTTTTTTATAGTAGTCTGAACTAATTAAAACACTGTCTTTCAAAAATAGCACCCTTGGAAAATCCTCAAGTAGAGAGTTAAAAATTCAGTTCTAAGCATTTAAATTTGTCTTTAAGTTATATTTGTATAATTTGTATAAGTGTTTCCACCACTTAGTTATCATGTGACCTTGGTTGAAGTATGCTCCCTTTTCCTCAATCACCTCATTTGTTGTTGCTCAGTCACCAAGTCATGTCCAACTTTTTGCAACCCCATGGACTGTCGCATGCCAGCTTCCCTGTGCTAAAATATCTCCTGGAGTTTGCTCAAACTCATATCTATTGAGTTGGTGATGCCATCCAACCATCTCATCCTCTGTCAACTGCTTCACCTCCTCCTCTCAATCTTTCTCAGCATCAGGGTCTTTTCAAATGAGTTGGCTCTTCGCACCTCATTTAGACACTATTTTAGAACAACAGCAGAGTTTCAAGCTTGGGTTATGGAGCTTATTTGCTGCACAAGTACCTAAAAACTTACAGGTAAATTGACTAAATTTGAGTACGTGACTACATGTGTGAGTGTATCGGTTACTCATCAGCTTGGGCAGTTTGTTGAGATTTGCAGTAACATACACTTAAAAGAATTTGTCTTCTGTTCAAAAGATAACATTAATAACTATGTTTTGGTATATTTGTTTTAAGTTCCTTAAAATGCTCTTGTGATCTCAGCTGACATTTTTGCCATTGCTAGAATTAAATTGTAGAAAAGTTATGTGACAGGGCTTCCCTTGTGTCTTAGCTGGTAAAGAATCTGCCTGCAATGCAGGAGACCTGGTTTCAATCCCTGGTTGGGAAGATCCCCTGGAGAAGGGAAAGGCTACCCACTCCAGTATTCTGGCCAGGAGAATTCTATGGACCATATAGTCCATTGGGTCACAAGAAGTTGGACACGACTGAGTGAGTTTCACTTAAGTGACAAAATAAACTCATGCTCCAGTAACTAAAATTTACAGGTTTACTTAAATGGCAATTTAAAAATCTATAGGACTTTAAATAGTAATTTTGTGAAAATATAGCTTTCATTGGAGCACCTTCAACTACTTGCATTTTTCAGCAGACTTTTCAGTTCTGGAGGACTTTTATTTATCTATGTGCATTCAATACATTGTGTGTTAATATCAGTAAAAGTTTTCTCCAAACTGAATGGCAGGCAAGATGAATTTCAAATGAAATTCATCTTTCAATATGTCAATCATAGTAATACAAGAAAGCAAAATTCTTCAAAACTATGAAGCATCACAGTGGTATGTTCAATGTATTAATATGAAGAATAGGTTTATTTGTTAATTTTATTCCATTACCTTTGTTATTGCTTACCTAACCATGGTCTGGAGACCCAATATAAAATATATTTTTCAAGTATATAGTTAAATCATTTATGGTTAAATCATTTATGACAGTAGCTGATAGGCCAAAAAGTAAAATGGTAAAAAAAAAAGTACTCATTTTCAGAAATTATTGTAGCATCCCAAAGGGTAAGAAAACTATTGCTATGATTAACAGCCCTTATCATTTAAAATGCATTGATGACACAAGTTTTTCAGAATATGCTTGGCAAGGAGAATTTCAGTGCACTTTCTGATTTTTAATTCAACTTTAAAATTTTTACAAGTTGAATAAACATTTAAAAAATGACCTTAAATAAGCTTGTCTGATAATAGAATATTGTCTGATGTCTTCAGGCAAATTTGATTAGCAGTTGCTTCCTGCTGATCTTGATAAATCATTACATTCAAGGCAGATGTGCTTTTCAATAACCCTAAATTTAAATTCTTTCAGTCCTTTTTTCCTCCCAAAGTGCTTATGCTCTGCCTTCAAATGCATTCAATTTCATATCAATAAAAGTATTTAAATGCATAAGTTAGAGAATGTTCCTTTTAAATACACATTCTAAACTACTAAGAGGCTAAATTTGAATGTGAAATGCTACACCTTTGAAAAATAGCTATATCATTAATCTGTAATCAGCCATTGACATATTCATTTGTTCAAGAGACCAGCTGTTGGTAGAGTAATTTTCATAAAATTAAGAAATCAATGTTATAACCATATGCAGTGTTTGATTTGATGAAGAGGGGAATTAGTAATAAAACTAAGTGTAGTACTTCATAAAGAGACGACATTCACATAACCTTAACCCTTTACACAAATAAATCTGAAATTAAAAATGTTTTATACTTAGAAATAGTGTTTTTCACCTTCTAACATATGTTCTGAAAGTTCTTTGTTTATGTTATGGAGAAAAGTGTTATCAGAAAAATGTAACCACAAAGAAAAATAATGAGCTAATAAATAATCATAACCTTAGTATGAATATTTGTTACCAGATTAAAATAAATCCAGCAGTAATGTATACATAAAATTCCATATGTAGATCATTTTGAGGTGAGAAGATAATATAACTACCATAATAAAAAATAAGTTTTGATACAAAATATTTAATCTAATGGTTTGAGTATATATTCTTAATTCTATTGCTACAATTTAATTCATGCAAACTGAAGGTAAATTGCTTAAATAAAAAAAAATTAGAAATAGAGATTATTTTGACAATCAAATAAGTCAACACAGGGTGATAAATTACATATGATCTGTTGTTATAAAAACTAAACACAAATAATACACAAAATGACTTTTATTTTCTAGTTTTAATACTTTCCTTGAAGAAATCATTATCAGAAGACTTCTAAAAATATCAATCAATTGTATGCATATAATTTAACAAGAAATGAATACATGTGTACTAAAATATATCAAAAGGTTTGAAGTTAGGTTCATTAATTCAAATTAGGTTCATTAATCCAATTTAAATAAAGGAATTACTTTGCTAGCTCAAAAAAAAATCCCTACAAATGTTGAGTATTTGATTAAAAATCAATTCTTTATGGAAAGAAAAGTGTGTTCTAATACATTACATGTTGAATAACAAAGGAAACATCTTCAATTTAGGTTTCTAAATTGGTTTTTACAGTTCTCCACTAAAGTATTTAATTGAAATACTTTAACACTTTGCGTGGATAAAGATGCACAAAATGTCGAAGTTTTAAAATGACCATGAGTCTGCCTTGTTGTAACTATGCAACCCCTGTCTCCAGCAAATGCAGCTTTATTAGTGAGCTCACCAGCCGAGGAAGAAAAGTCTCAGGACTCACATACTGTATACGTATGCAGGTGGCGCTAGTGGTAAAGGGCCCACGTGCTGATGCAGGAGACTTGAGAGACATGGGTCTGGGTTGGGAGGAGGGCATGGCAACTCACTCCAGTTTTCTTGCCTGGAGAATCCCACTGACAGAGCAGCCTGGTGGGCTACAGTCCATGGGGTCACGAAGAGCTGGACACGACTGAAGCAACTTAGCATGCATGCATGCACGTATTGTACCCTCTTGTTCACATTTTTTTTTTAGTTTCTTCTGTAGTGAGAAATTTAAGGAAAACAATCACAGAGGAAAAAAAAATTTCAGATTCAGAACCCCATTGCAAATAGACTTTTTGAAATGCCCTAAAACCTAAAACCTTAGCTTCAACCTTGTAGTTTTGCAATTTCAATTCCCTTAATAACACAAGGTAAAATACAACAAGCAAACAAAAACACAGCAGCAAATTATTTTACATTATTTTCATGGAGACAAGGGGTCTCTTTCCTGCTCTTGACTTTGAATAAGGTTTGCAAGTTTCATCAAAAGAATACATTGTTTTGAATTGCAACTTTCCTTGACAATCCACTTATCCTGTGAAAAAAAGGATATTTACTGCCTTTCCTCACATAAGAACAGCAACTAATTTTTTTATACTCAATATCAGTTTCTCAAATCGACAGATAAGCAAATATTTGAGGTTTGCAGATGGGGCTTCTTATATGAAAGCTTTGTCTTCTTAAAAATTGGAAAACGTATATATTTCCAATATATATAATTGTTATAAAAATCCAAATAAATATTACATTTCAGCCAAAAGGAATGTTTATTATAATACTGCATTCTATTAATAAATGTTGTTAAAAGACATAAAATGTTATTAAAATGAATTTAAAAAATATAATACTAAAAATGATGCTCCTTATAAAGATATTCATGAATTAAGTAAGATGCATTGTGTAGTTTTGGGTTGGCTTCCCAGGTAGCTCAGAAGTAAAGAATCTGCCTGTCAAGCAGAAGCCACAGGTGATGGGGGTTCTATCCCAGGATTGGGAAGATCCCCTGGAGAAGGAAAGAGCAACCCATTCCCATGAGATCGCAAAGTTGGACACAACTGAGCCACTGAGCACACAAATCATTTCCTTTTACATTTTGTTTAAAGTGTGTGCATGCATGGCTGCTGTGCTCAATCGCTTCAGTCATCTCCAACTCTTTGTGACGCTATGGACTGTAGCCTACGAGGCTCCTCTGTCCATGGGATTCTCCAGGCAAGAATACTGGAGTGGGTTGCCATTCCGTTCTCAGGGGATCTTCCCCTCCCAGGGATTGAACCTGCATCTCTTATGTCCTTTACCACTTGTGCCACCTGGGAAGCTTTTTATTCAAAGAAATTTTATTTAAATATAAGAATTTATATACCTCTGGCTTTGTTTTATTTTAATAGGTGTCAGAAGCTTGGCTGAGCTTGGAGGGTGGGGAGCTACCAGTTATTGGGGTAGCCAGTAAAAGCAATAGAGCAGGAATGAAAGAGTTAAGACTTGAATCACTTACTACAATGAAATAAGAGAAAGGCTCAGGCCTGCATTGCATTTTACCCCATGAAATGGCATGTGGAGCCAGGTAGATAAGGACACTGCCCTGCTTTGGAGGAAGCCCTGAACAAAAGGCTCCAGCAGTTTTAGGCACCCCAAGCTAGGGGTTGGGGAGGTGAATGGGGCTGTGACATAACCTAGGGAGGGCTGGGCATGGGAATGTAGTTAAGTTTTTTTTTTTTTTTTAATTTATTTACTTTAATTGGAGGCTAATTACTTTACAATATTGTGGTAGTTTTTGCCATACATTGACATGAATCAGCCATGGGTATACATGTGTTACCCATCCTGAACCCCCTCTCCCACCTTCCTCCCCATCCCTTCTCTCAGGGTCATCCCAGTGCACCAGCCCTGAGCACCCTGTCTCATGCATCAAACCTGGACTGGCGATCTGTTTCACATATGATAATATACATGTTTCAATGCTATTCTCTCAAATCATCCCACCCTCACCTTCTCCCACAGAGTCCAAAAGACTATGGGAATGTAGTTAAGTATTAAGTCAGAGTGGGGATAAGTTTTCTTTTCAAGGTTTCCCTTCCTTCCCCAAATACAGGCCTGTGTCTGCCCAAGGCCTCAGCTGGAGAACGGAAATGAAGGTGAGGAAGCTAGGAATTTAAATACACTGAGTGGATCTGCCAGAATGCCTGCAGGACTTGCCTGGTAGATTGTGATTACTGTTGCTGTGGTTCAGTTGCTAAGTCATGTCCAATTCTTTGCAACCCCATGGACAGTAGATGTGGAGCCAAAAGGAAATATGCAATTGTACTGTTCTTTTAAAAAAATAATTTTTATTGGTGTATAGTTGATTTACAATGCTGTGTTCGTTTCTGCTGTTCAACAAAGTGAATCAGTTATACACATATCCGTTCTTTTTGGGGTTCTTTCCTATATTGGTCATTACAGAGCACTGAGTATAGTTCCCTATGCTATACAGTAGGTTCTTAGTAGTTATCTATTTTATAGACAGTAGTATGTATATGTCAGTTTCAATCTCCCCATTCTTTCCTCTCCCCTCTTCTCCCATAAGTTTGGTTTTCTACATCTGTGACAATATGTCTACAGTTATATCACTCTTAATATTAAAAATCAAATAACATTTATTGAGCAAATTCTAAAACTTCACAAATACTGTTTCCTGTTGTTACTTAACTGAGTCCTCATTAAACCATGAAACCATGCAAGTTTGGTCATATCTCAGTCCTAATCTTGAGACTATTAAAGGGCAGCTCAGAATGGTCAAGACACTTGCCCTGGGTTACACCCTACTAAAGGGCTGAAGCCACTTTTATCTCATTTCTGTCCTATTCAGTAATGTTTTATTACTCCATATCTGCTCAGGGCACAAAACTCTCAAAATGATAGATAATCCATGACAATGTAAATAGCTACTGTGTACATATTTCTTTCACTTTTTCACAGTTTTTTTTTTTTTTCCTACTGTCAAGAGACCCCTTTTGAACTGACAGGAAATAGCAGGCATACAGTTCAGAGGGGTGCACTTTGTCATGATAAAAAAATGATATATCTGAGATTTTATTGTTGATACCAGTTCAACCATTTTCTGCTATAATTTCAATATAGGATTTTGGTTAGATTTTAAATATTTATTTCTATTTTGTAGAAATCATTATCTCCTGTAGTTAAATACATTTTGGGACCGCATTTACTATTAGAGGGTAGAATCCTAAAAAAAGACAATGGTACCCTTTAGGAATTTAGATAACTGATGATATTATCTTTCATATTTTCTTTCTTGTAACTTTGTGTTGATGAAAGCAGGAGCTGGATGTAGCAAAAATGAGCAACATGCTGTCTATGCTCTGAAGTTGCTTAACATGCAGAGGGGCTTCCCTGGTGATTCAGCGGTAAAGAATCTGCCTTTCAAAGCAGGAGACATGGGTTCAAACCCTGGGTTGGGGCGATCTCCTGGACAAGGAAATGGCAATCCACTCCAGTATTCTTGCCAGGGAAATCCCATGGACAGAGGAACCTGAGGGACTACAGTCCACGGGGTTGCAAAAGCACTGCCATGACTTAGCCACAAACAGCAACATGCGGAAGCATAAATAGACAAATATTTGAGAAACTATAGAAAGGAGTAACGGAGAAGGCAATGGCACCCCACTCCAGTACTCTTGCCTGGAGAACCCCATGGAGGGAGGAGCTTGATGGGCTGCAGTCCATGGGGTCGCGAAGAGTCGGACACGACTAAGCGACTTCACTTTCACTTTTCAGTTTCATGCATTGGAGAAGGAAATGGCAGTCCACTCCACTGTTCTTGCCTGGAGAATCCCAGGGACAGGGGAGCCTGGTGGGCTGCCGTCTATGGGGTCGCACAGAGTCGGACATGACTGCAGCGACTTAGCAGCAGCAGCAGCAGTAGCAGAAAGGAGTAAATAATAAAACAATATGGGATGCTATTAAAATGCTTAGGCCTGAAACCAACTCACATATGGGAAAACATGGAATCATTGACCAAATTATTAGCATTGGTAGATTTAAAAGTATTTATTTAGAATAATGATATTCTAAGAAAATGGAATACCATGTGTACAATACTGGAAAAAAAACAGATCAAGAATAGTTGAATAGAATAGAGAAAATATGAATTTTAAATATTTTTAATTTTCAATGTTGCTTCTTTTAGAGCTTAATACATAAGCCTTTATTTTGTTGTTAATTTTTGGAATGATGAGTTTATCATTTTTACTTCATTTGGAAAAACTTGGGTGTTATTTTCTTAATTATTCTTAGTGTCTTTATTCTCATTCTGGTATGCCAGTTACATATATATCAGATTATTTACTCTTGTTCCAAAATCCACCTAATGTTTGTCCCTGTGTATGTATGCATGCATATATGTGTGTTTTAGCTTTATTTCTTTCTTTCTATGATTTTATTTCATAGTTTTCATTGTTAGATCTTCAGTTTGACTAATTATTAATTCTTCAGTGAAATATCCATTCCACATGTCTCTTTATCTTTGGAAAACTTTTGCCTATTTATAGACTCTTCATTATATACATGTTCTCATGAAAATTTTGGAGCATATGAATGATAACTTTTAAAACTTTCATTTCTGTCCATTAATCTGATATTTCTTCTTGCTATGGGTCATATTTTTCTGTTACCTCACCTGTTTCATACATTCATTTGATGTCAAAAGTGATAAATTTTATGTTGCCAAATACTTGATATTGTTGTACTCTTTTAAGGAAAGTTGTAGTTTTTACTGATAGGCATCTAAGTTATTTAAACATGAATTTGCACAGCCGGAAGTTTATTTTTATTATTTTGGCCAAACCAGAGAAGTCTTTACTTTGTGGCTCATTCAGCCCCATTACTCTGATGAGACTGTTCTGGGCTTTCTATTGAATGGCCCCTATACTTAGCAAGGTCTCTGCACTTTGGCTGTTGGCATGTCCAACAGTTTCTAGCCCTTTTTGAGCTATGATAATTCTTTCAACTTACAGCTCCTTGATAGTTGTTTTTTTAACCTGGAAATTAATTTTTGTCTGGCATTTTGGAAATTCCATCCATAGATGCATAGATTAGTATCTAGGCAAAGACTCAAGTGGATCCCTAGGTAGAGCTTTCCTAAAGCCCTTTTGCTAAACAGCTCCATTTTTTGTGGTCTTCATCATTATCTTGCTCTGTGTCCTCTCCCTCACTAGAAGTCCAAATCAACAATTTCCTTCTCTGAACAATCTAAAAATTATACTAACTCTTTGCAAAGGTTGGAAACTGTAGTTGCCTATATTTTTGCTCATCTTTCTAATTATTTACAGTGGGAGTGGCCGTAGCGATTCTGATACTACCCCTGACTACAAGTAACACTTTAAGTATCTTTTTATGAGAAGTAAGTAATTAAAAAATAAATTTATTTGTGAAGATGTCACAATTTTTTACACAGAAAGTAATGAGAGAGAGGTAGAAAAGAAGAGGAAGAGAGAGAGAGATCAAAAGGAACCTAGAGAATGTAATTAATTTTACTGTTTCTGTCTTATCATAAGTGATTAAAGCAAGTATTGTAGACATATAAGTAGACAATATGAGTGATCATTTCTGAATTCTAAATCAGGAGAAACCTGCAATGTCTACATTTTTAAATGACTCCTGAGAGGATTTCCCTTCAGTTTATTGATGTCCAGTGATGATAAAAAAGAGTTTCCATGCTATTATTTCACCTGCTTGGACACCAGCATATGTGGGTGTCCAGTCTTCATCACTGTCAGTATCCTTCATACATCTTTTTTTAGTTCTATCTTCCTCT
This sequence comes from Bison bison bison, assembly GCF_000754665.1. Classification (NCBI taxonomy): domain Eukaryota; kingdom Metazoa; phylum Chordata; class Mammalia; order Artiodactyla; family Bovidae; genus Bison; species Bison bison. The sequence goes on from NW_011494897.1 coordinate 8,999,219, forward strand.
TTCTGCAGTATAGGAACCATACCTAGAATTACTTAAAAAGTATAAAGTGAAAGTGTTAGTTAGTTGCTTGGTCGTATCTCATTCTTTGGGACCCCATGAACTGTAGCCCACCAGACTTCTCTGTCCATGGAATTCTCCAGGCAAGAATACTGGAGTGGCTAGCCACTCTCTTCTCTAGAGGATCTTCCTGACCCAGGGATTGAACCCTGGTCTCTTGCATTGCAGGCAGATACTTTACCATCTGGGTCACCAGGGAAAAAACACAATCACTGAGAAAAAATGAGTATGCTATGTCTCTGGCTAGTGCAGGAATTCATTATTACCTCAGTTATTCATGTGTTTTCTGTCATTTAATGAATAAAAAAGTTAATCTTAGTAAACACTGACAATACATAAAATATATTTTATAATATTTGTCTATGACTTCCCTGGTGGCTCAGTGGTAAAAAACCCACCTGCCATGCAGGAGTTGTGGGTTTGATCCCTGGGTCTAGAATATCCCCTGAAGAAGGAAATGGCAACTCACTCCAGTGTTCTTGCCTGGAAAACTCCATGGATAGAGGAAACTGTTGGGCTCCAGTCTGTGGGGTTGCAAATGAGCTATACAGGACTTAGTGACTAAACAACAGCTACAAAAACAACACCATTTGTCTATACAGTCGATTCAAAATCTTTTTAAATCACCTAAAATCTGTTTCACTCCATTAATAGTACGCTATTATTTAATACCATTAGTAAGAAGAATATAAGAAAACAGTGTCTGGCTTTTCAGTAACATGATGCTGTTATTCATTTCTAAAGAAATGCATGCACCTTTTAAAGGAAGATCATTACAATATTCCACTTGTATAAACAAGAGAGGGGTAGTTATATAACTAATTCAATATTAGAAAAGACTAAACTTTTAATCACTTAGTGGGTATCCTAAATTACATAGATTGCAGTTTCAGAGTTCAAATTAGAAACCAAGCTAAATAATATTTTTAATGATTGAAAATACATTTAATCAAAATATACTTCTATATTATTTTCTTTGTTTCACTTGAAAACTAAAAAAGTGAAAAACACGTTTTTTTTTTTTTTTCGCATTACGATAATCATAGCTATGTCTAACTCCATATACCTCCTGGTATTTACAGTTTAATATTCACTGGTACATATTTTATTACATTAGTTTCTTTAGATTTTGTCTCCAACAATTAAGTATTTAAAATTAGATATTTTGCAACAAGTTTAACGTTTCTGTTATTGACAAAATATTTTATTTCCTTTTTATTTTCTTCTTTCAATTGATATTCACTAACTACTATTTACTAGCATTTATTTTGTTTACTAAGTTGGCAAAAGTTATTAGAGGACTTTTAAGATCTCATTGATACTTCTGAACTGTGGTGTTGGAGAAGACTCTTGAGAGTCCCTTGGACTGCAAGGAGATCCAACCAGTCCATTCTAAAGGAGATCAGTCCTGCGTGTTCTTTAGGAAAGAATAATGCTGAAGCTGAAACTCCAGTACTTTGGCCACCTCATGCGAAGAGCTGACTCATTGGAAAAGACTCTGATGCTGGGAGGGATTGGGGGCAGGAGGAGGAGGGGAGGACAGAGGATGAGATGGCTGGATGGCATCACCGACTCAATGGATGTGAGTTTGAGTGAACTCTGGGAGTTGGTGATGGACAGGGAAGGCTGGCGTGCTGCAATTCATGGGATCGCAAAGAGTCAGACATGATTGGGCGACTGAAATGAACTGAACTGAAGATCTCATTAATACATTGTCAAAAACAACAGAATCTACACAGAGTCAAAATATTGTGTGTATTACCCTGACATATGATTCTGTGTCAAAATTTAATTTTCTTTATTGTTTATTTAATATTTTGTAATGTAAAATGTAATAATATCTGAATGCCAACTTGGAAGTATTAGTGGCTGCTGGCAACCTTGAAAATCAATTATTATTCATTTTTCTTCCCTATGACCTGAAGAAAACTGAACACTGCAGTAAAAAAATGAAACCTGATGCCTTTCAAACAAGTACAGACGATCCATTTTTCTTCTCTGTAACAATAAATTATCATTAAAAGAGCTGTTGTAGGCATCACATCATTCTTTACAGAATCTTAGAGCTTGAGTTCACCTTTGACATTATAAGGTAAACTATTTTTGATTCACACGAACAGTGTGTTTTCTTCAGAGGAAACTTCAATTTAAATTTTTAAAATTTTGTATAAGGTTTAGCAATTTTATAATGTGTCTACATAAATCAGAAAGAATTTAGTCAAGAAAAAAAAAAGAAATTTTCAAGTAAACTGAATTATGGCAATCCCAGAAAGAAAAGTTTAAAGGTATAGTATCATAGAGCAAATATAGTTTCCCTACCACAGATGGTGATTGCAGCTGTGAAATTAAAAGATGCTTACTCCTTGGAAGAAAAGTTATGACCAACCTAGATAGCATATTCAAAAGCAGAGATACTACTTTGCCAACAAAGATTCGTCTAGTCAAGGCTATGGTTTTTCCAGTGGTCATGTATGGATGTGAGAGTTGGACTGTGAAGAAAGCTGAGTGCCAAAGAATTGATACTTTTGAACTGTGGTGCTGGAGAAGACTCTTGAGAGTCCCTTGGACTGCAAGGAGATCCAACCAGTCCATTCTAAAGGAGATCAGTCCTGCGTGTTCTTTGGAAAGAATAATGCTGAAGCTGAAACTCCAGTACTTTGGCCACCTCATGCGAAGAGCTGATGGGGACGACAGAGGATGAGATGGCTGGATGGCATCACCGACTCAATGGATGTGAGTTTGAGTGAACTCCGGGAGTTGGTGATGGACAGGGAGGCCTGGTGTGCTGCAATTCATCAGGTTGCAAAGAGTTGGACACGACTGAGCAACTGAACTGAACTGAACTGACTGATCATATAGCAAATGTAGTTTCCGTAATGCTTTAACTGATTGTAGGAAACTGTGCTGTATTATACACTCACGTCTTCCTTTTATCAAATCCTGCAAGCAAATTATGAAAAAAGATCCAGTTTTGATTGTTTGATACCACTATTTTTTTTTCCTTCCATATGTGTCCTTTTTGCTTTTAAGAAAAATCAACTGTGAGACACATGTGTTAATCAATAAGCATTTTTATATTATTGTACTTGGGGACATATTTCCCATTTTTAATTTTTTTATTATCTGAATTTAAGATTTTATGTATTTTAATTAATATTCAATTCTATTTAGGTAATGGATTTACAGCATTTCTTTAAACACTTTTAGACCTTCTTGACCTAAAGGCGCCACAACAAGGAATTTTAACTCAGAGTGAGTGGATCGGCAAAAACTAATAAAAGTAAAATTTTATAATGTCAAATAAAGTATATGTTACCTATTTAAAACTCAAACAAGACTTTACTGGTTGGTTGAGTAAGATATAACTTGTTGCCTTTCAAAAAGTAGGGGGAATATCTCACATGCTTTGATATTAAGGTCAAGAACTTATTCAGATTCTTGTCTTGATTCATTGCCAATTTTAAGGATTCAAAAATCATATGCTCCAGCAATTTCACTTCAGAGTATTTTTCTTAAGGAAATTAAATCACTGATTCAAAAACATGTCTGCAGTATGTTCATTGCAGCATTATTTATAATAGCCAAGATATGGAAAGAACACATGTTCATTGATAGATGCATGAATAAAGTATAGAATGTCCATTAAATGGAATATTATTCAGCTCTAAAAAAAATTCTTCCATTTGTGACAACATGGATGTAACTTGAGGTGGTATACCTAAGTGAAGTTGCTCAATTGTGCATGAAACTTCGAGACCCCATGGACCGTAGCCTACCAGGCTCCTCCGTCCATGGCATTTTCCAGGCAAGGGAACTGGAGTGGGTTGCCATTTCCTTATCCAGGGGATTTTCCCAACCCGGAGATTGAACCCAGGTCTCCCACATTACAGGCAGATGCTTTACCCTCCGAGCCACCAGAGAAGCCCAATATACCTAAAACCAAAGTTATTTGTAAACTGTATCTCAATAAAAAAAAAAAAGGGATTTGAAATTCTCGTTAAAGATGGAGAGGTAGGAAGATTCTGAATTCACCTTCTTCAGACACACTGAATCTAGAGCTATATATATGGAATAATTTCCTCGGAAAGGAATCTAAAAAGTGGTGGAGTGGCATTTCCACAAGAGGCAAACAAAAGGGACTCCACATTGAACCAGGTAAGAAAGGTTGAGCCAAATTCAGCATAAACACCACTTGCAGTATCAGGACCCGGTCAGGAGGGAACTCAAACCCTGAGTTTCTCCCTCAGGAGTGAAGGGTTCATACCCCAGTTTGTGTGTGTGTTAGTCGCTCAGTCATGTCTGACTCTTGACGACCCCATGGACTGTAGTCTGCCAGGCTCCTCTGTCCATGGAATTCTCCAAGCAAGAATACTGGAGTGGGTTGCCATTTCCTTCTCCAGGGGATCTTCCTGACCCAGCAATCAAACCCAGGTCTCCTGCATTGCAGGCGGATTCTTTACCACTGAGCCACTAATGGAGGATACGCCACCTTACTTAGAGTTTAAAAGGAATTTTCTCCTTCCCATAAAGATGGAATAAAAAGGGCCAGATTTGCTTTCATATCATAAACAACAACAAAGAAAGACAAATATGAAAAAACCATTTTCAAGACACTGGACATCAGGCAACACAGGACAATGATCCTTGAGGGATAGGAAAAAAATAAGATAAACCCTGAGACGTCTCCATTTTACAGTATTGAGAGAGATTCTGGTTGTACCTCGGTAGGAGGAACACAGGGACACCATGTGTTAAAGAGCTTGAGCTGAGAGAGCAAGTTGACCGGTACTGTTGGGGCTTTCGGGACAGGCTACCAGCCTGGAGAGAGCTGTGCAGAGGCAGAGTTCCAGAGGACCTTCCCTGAGACTGACACACAGAGCACATTCACTAGAGAATGACTGGTTTTGAGGATCACATAAGCCCAGACATAGAAACCACCTGGAATAATTATAGGGAACGGTGTATGGCACGTGCACAGCCGAGAATATTGTCAGTTTCTGCCAGCAGCCTGGAATATCTAATAATTCACAGAGCTCTTGGTACAGTACTCAGCAGGGCCCTGCTTGGGTGTGAGAAATAATGAAATCCAGACTAACTGCTTCTCTGGAGAAGAATTAGAAGAACTAAAAGCCATGCCAGAGATTGAGAAAAAAATTTGAAATCATATACCTGGTAAAGTACTTGTGTCCAGAATCTATAAACAACCCTCAAAACTCAAGTGAGATAAAACAATTCATCAAGAATGGGCAAAGTATGTGAGCAGACACTTCACCCCAAGGAAGATATATGGATAGCCAATAAATATATGAAAAAATATTCAACACTATTTTTTACTGGAGTAACAAAATTTGAAACTGTCAAGAAATGCAAATGTTGACTTCCCTGATGGTCCCGTGGCTAAAACTGTGTTTTCAACGCAAGGGATCCAGGTTTGGTCCCTGGTCAGGGAACTAGATCCCTCCTGCTGTGATTGGCACAGCCCCCCTACCCCTCCAAAAAAAAAAAAAAAAAAAAAAAAAAAAAAAAAAAAT
>NW_011494897.1:9004906-9013020 GCF_000754665.1 Bison bison bison
ACACCCACAACTTTTAACCTATCACAATGGCTAAAATGGAAAGATTGGCTGTAACAAATTCTGAAGACGGTCATCAAATTCATAATCTTATTTGATCCCAAGTCTATTAAGAGATTTCCATTCACGCATGAAGTTATTTTCTACTTGAAGACATCAACACTTAAAAATATTATCCTAATGTGACGTTCACTTAGGAATCTATACTTTTTTATAAATCCAATTTTATGAACACTCTTTATTTCTAAAGTATAACCAGCATGACTGACTATTAACTTTGCTTTGGAGAACTGCTGGAATTTTTAAAATTTATTTTATACATTTGTTAATAATTTAATAATAATTTAAAGTGTGTACATAAAAGATTCATAGCCTAATGCCAGGTAAACCTCAAAGACCATCTTTCCTGAAGTTTTCATAAATAAAATAGTTTTGAAATTATTGGGGTAATAAAATGTTGGTTGAAGTTAGGATATTTGGGCATAAAATTTTATGGTCAAGCAAAAATGTTTATTTTATTAATATAGCTACATAATCCTCCTACTGTATTGATCACTTTGGCCTCAGTAGAGTCCTGTGAATGCTGTTTTTAGTTCCTTATGTCTTATCACAAAGGTTTATTTTGACTTCCCAGATGTGTTTGAGTTTTGTTCCTTCATTTCAGCTCAGTATTCAAGCCTGTAAGTAATACTCTAAGTTAAGAGATCCAGTCCCAAAACAGAAACTATAATTTTGCCCTAGTTATTCAGACAACCACTCATTGCATTACACTTTTTAATTGCACCATCATGCAGCAGTAGTTTGTTTGCTAGGTTAACAGTGAAACTATTTTTAACTTGGTTTAATGACTGGAAAAAAGACTTGTTACGTTTATAATTTATTACCAAATTTACAACATAATAGTCTCCCTAAAATACAATGTGTAATTTTCAAAGTGAAATATATATACTTTTTGATATGGGGCTAGTCCCTTTACTTTCACTTGTGACTTTGTTAAATTAAAAGAAAACATCATCAAATTTTAACTAAACTGCTGCTGCTGCTGCTGCGTCGCTTCAGTCGTGTCTGACTCTGTGCAACCCCATAGATGGCAGCCAACCAGGCTTCCCCTCCCTGGGATTCTCCAGGCAAGAACACTGGAGTGGGTTGCCATTTCCTTCTCCAATGCATGAAAGGGAAAAGTGAAAGTGAAGTCGCTCAGTCGTGTCCGACTCTAGCGACCTCATAAACTGCAGCCTACCAGGCTCCTCTGTCCATGGGATTTTCTAGGCAAAAGTACTGGAGTGGGGTGCCAACTATGTACCTCCAAAATGACTTTTTGTCTTTTCAGACTCTAGGCAGATATTGTAATGATATACAAATCATAAGATTAAAGGATAATATCAATTAATGAAGTGCCAAGTTTCTCATTTATATACTATTAATAAAAAGACACCTTCAATTTGCTTGATATTTTATACGTCAGTTATCTATCAATAAAGTGGGGAAAAAGACAAAACATTAAATATTATATGACACTTTAGAATTACTCTCTTACTATCTACGTACAAAATTGATATCAAAGAAAAACTAATTAAATGAAGCTCACACTTTAGTAGCTAGTCTATATTATCCATTAATATATGTATTACATCACAGAGGAAGAAGGTATGAATTAACAGATTTTCAAGATCCCAGCTAATGGCAGGAGAATAATACTTTCTCATAAGAGGTCTTATTAAAATGTGTGTTTCTCCATAGCTAACATAGTCTATAATATCCTGACTCCAAAAAGATTTGAATGACAGAGTAACCATGTTGGAATGCATCTGATTTATAATTCCACTTGTGTAATTATATACACAATGATATAATTATATAAATACACAATTATATAAGTACATATTATCATATAAGGATTTCCCACTTGGCTCAGTGGTAAAGAATCTGCCTGGCAATGCAGGAGATGCAAGAGACTCTGGTTTGATCCCCAGGTTGGCAAGATCCCCTGGAGAAGGAAATGGAAACCCACTCCAGTATTTTTACCTGGAAAATGCCATAGACAGAGGAGTCTGGTGGGCTTCAGTCCATGGGGTCACAAAGCTTCGGATATGACTGAACACACACACACATTATCATATAACATATATAATTTTTTCTCCATCCCATAGGTTACCTTTTAATTTTGTTGATTGCTTTTTTGTTGTTGTTGTTCTGTAGAATCATAAATTGATTATCCAGGTGTCATAACTAAACCATACAGCCAAAACACATGCCAAAGAGTTTTTCTCTGTGATTTTCTCTAATAATTTTACAATGTCAAGCCTTAAATTTAACTCTTTATCCATTTTGAGCTAATTTTTAAAGTGGTGTAAGTAAGGGTCTAGTTTTATTTTTTTGCATGTGAATATCCAGGTTTCCCAAAACAATTTATTGAAAAGACTATCTTTTCTCTAGTGTGTATTCTTGGCTCCCTTGTCAAATATTTGTTGACAATATATGCATGGGTTAATTTCTGGGATCTCAAGTCCTTTCCATTTTTCTTGTGTCTCCTTTTATGCCAGTACCATACTGCTTTGATGGCTATAGCTTTTACTATAGCTTGAAATCAGAGAGTGTCCTTCCTCCATACATTGCATTATTTTAATTTACATGTTTTAGTTATCAGAAAGCCTGAATTTTTTTTCAGAGGGTTATAGGGCATGATTTTTCTTTGGGCATAATGGGTGCTTGGTTTCTTTAGTTAAGGCTTAAATTGTGTATAACAATGGCAAACTAAAATAGCTATTGATTTTATGTGCAAATGATAAATAACGAGGTAACTTTAAGGAGCTCATAGTTTTCTTGAATTAAAATGTATATAAAGTTTTAAATAAAAATCAATAATATAGATGAGATTGTATGATAAACATAATGATTTGATTTGATTACCTGATAAATATAATGCTTTCCGGGATTTTTGATATGCTGACATTCCAAACCATACTTTCCATCTTAGCCTATTTTACTTAAAGCATAGCTCATTGAAGAAAATGTCTTTGTCTCCTGAAAACCAGATTAAAATTATCTGTGCAATAGGATATTATTCAGCAATTAAATGGATAAAAATTATGCTACATGGAAAAACCATATGCAAAATTGTGTATTATATAATTACATTGTTATGAATTTTATGAAAAAAGAAATTTTTAGAGAGAGAGAGAACACATCCCATGGTTGCCCTAGGACGAGGCTGCTTGTGAAGCTGGATTAAGAACAAATACAATGGGAAGCCTTGTCATTGAAATACTTCAAGTCTGGATTGTTTTAATGTCTACACAACTCTGTGAGTTGACTAGAATCATTGAATTGCACACTTAGTATGGGTGCATTTTTCTATATATAGGTTATATCTTTATAAAACTGTTCAAATATGTCAACTGTGTCATCTCAAAAATTCATCAGGAAGATCCACTCTGAAATCATGTGCAATAAAATTGTGATAAATCACGTTGATCCAAACATAGCATGGAAAAGAGTATTAGAACTAGGAATATGCAAAATTGCATGAGAAAAGTTTGGCAACATAAACACCTGTAGTTGTCAATAAATAAAAGTTGAAAAATGTGTTTATGTCACTAAATAAAATTAGAAAATATAGTTTTCTTATTTATTAAGAAAATAGTTTCTCACAGTTTGCAGTTTGGAAATTGAAAAAAGCAAAAAACACCTAAGAGAAATATTTGCTAAAAGACTGCTATGTGTTTTGAAAATGAAAGATTTTTTTAAATGCCTGAACTATGAGTACTAAGTTCAATCTTTATTCTAGAAAACACGGCTGTTAAACCATTTTCCTGAATGATACTCAATTATGCACAGATAAGTTACTGATATTACTAAATGGGCCATTCAAAAGTCAGTATAAATTAAATTCTAATTTTGTGATATAACAATTGCAATCAAAGCTGCCCTCAAGGCTAAATTATATGTTCTACACTAAAATGCAAACTTTTAATATTTGATAAAAAGTTAAATAATAATATAATAACATGATTTGCATTTTAGGTAAAACATCATTCAGAGTGTGATTTTACTATAAATGAGCATAAAGAACAATTAGACAGATTATAGATTTTATAAATAATCCCACTCCTATATAGTACATGGAATTGAAACAAAAATGCAAAAGTAAATCTTTGGATAAGAAGAGTCTTTGTAATAAATTTTTATCTGTATGCAAACAAGTAAATCTCTATGTCTTCTCTTATACTGTACACAAAATGTATCTTGACATTGACATGAGATCTAATTATAAAGCTAAATATATGAAAATTGCAAAATAACTTGTCAAAGAAAACCTTAAGAAGTGAAGTTAAGGGACACTTTCCTAGAGGAAAGAAAATGTGTTGATCCCAAAATAAAATAAAATCAATTGTATTTCCTGAAAGTTAAAAACTTTAGTGTTTTCAAAAGCTCTATTAAGGAAATAAAAAGACATTTACCAATCTGGCAGAAAATATTTGAACAAAGATTCTGTTAAAAATCTTGTATATAAAATACACAAAGCAATATTACAACATAACAATTAAAAGCCCAGTTCTTCTAATTTTTATTCATATATATATTTTTTTATTTTTATTTTTGGCTGCACTGAGTCTTTGTTGCTCAGCTTTCTTTGTTGTTTCTGGGCTTTGCGGTGAGTGGGGGCTTCTCTCATTGCAGAGCACATATTCTAGGTGCTCAGGCTACAGTGTTGAGGCTCGTGGGCTTCAGTAGTGGTGGCACATGGGCTCAGTAGTTGCAGCTCTGCATCTCTAGAGTGCAGGTTCAGTAGTTGTGGTTATCCACAGCATGTGATATCTTCCCGGACCAGGGATCAAACCCATGTTCCCTTCATTGGCAGGCAGATTCTTAACCACAGTACCATCAGGAGAGAGCCCCCAGTTCTTTCTAAATGAGTAACATATTTAAACAGTCATTTATAAAAGAAATAGTGATAGAAAATTAATTACATGAAAAGATGCTATAATGGTATTAATCATTATAGAAATGCAAATTAAAACAATAATTAAATACTGTAACTTACCCATCAGAATTGTTAAAATTAGAGACTGATAGCGGCAGTTGCTGCTAGGGCTGGTGAGTTCATCTATCCTGGTGGGCACCCAAAATGGCTCAGCTTCTTTGGGAAGCAGTGTGTCAACTTCCATAAAATTAAAAATAGAGTTAGATGTATGGTAACATCAGAAATTCCACTTCTACCTACTTACACAAGAGAAATAAAAGCATATGTCTAAACAATTTTTTTTTATTCAAATGCTTATAGCAGTTTTGTTCAAAGCAGTCCAAATTGAAAACAATCCAAATATCCATCAGAGAACACAGAGTATTCATACAATGAAATAGTTATAAAAATACAAAAAAAAAAAAAACCCACAAAATATTGATATCAGGACATAACAGAGGTGAATCTCTAAAGAATTACATAAAGTGGGAAAGCCAGATGGAGCAAATGATTCTATGTATGTGACTTCATAAAAATGCAAACGGAGGGAGTGGGAGAAGAGGAGAGAATTGAAGGCCAAAGACAAATTTCAGGGATAATAAAGATATACATAATTTTGAATTTTGCTGTGGTTATAACACCATATACATTTGTCAAACTCATCAAACTGTACATTTTATTATTTTTTACAGTGTTACAGTGTAAATTTAATGAGATATACACTCATATAAAATTGTGATTTTTTAAAGGATCTTTATGTTGAGAGGCTGCTTGAATACTCTTTGATTTTAAGTATCTGTTTCTTGTCTTTGCCTATCATGGAAAACCTCAGGTAATAAGATCATCCTTTGACATTAGAAACAATCTCTTGATCATAACCTTGTTGTGAAAATAAATTATTATATGATAAATGGACTTTTATATTCTAGCCTGAATATATAAAGATTACCATAGGTAAATGGCAACTCACTCCAATATTCTGGCCTGGAAAATTCCATGGACAGAGGAGCCTGGAGAGCTAAGGTCCAGGTGTTGCAAAGAGTTCTACAGGACTGAGCATACATACACCAATTAAATGTAACTGCTATATATGCAGACTCGTGGAATTATGAACATACAGTATCAGTTGGCAGTCCCATTTTAGGAATTGAAATAAAAGACAATTCAAATAACTGCAATAAAAGTTGTTATTGCTACGTATTTTCTTTATAATATCCTTCTTCTATGTAATCAGCTCATGTGCTTGCATGTGTCTTACACTGCTCCCAATAGAATGGTTGCAACATTTTTCATACATATGTTTAAAGTTTGTATTTTAAATCCAGACTTTCTTCTTAAAAGGTTTTAGTAACTTTAACAACTTCTATTAAAAAGCTGTTCATCCTGGGAACAGAAAAAAATGCAAGTTTACTTGCACAGTGCTTTATATTTCCTCATAGGGAGACTTTGTGGTCTGCGGCATGGTGCAGTATTTTATTTGAGATAGTCTAAACTGGAAATTCAGTCATGTGTATTAACCACCAGAACTTTTAATATTAAAAAAAAAAAAACTCCCATTGCTACCTGAGATTTTTAACCAGTATATATCCATTTCATGACATCACTGTATATGCATTTTAGCACATGAAAAACTTGAAAATTCTTTTAAAATTTGAAATCCAAATTGTTTTTCTAACTGCAATAGGTGGTCATATCTGTATGACTAATATATTATACAAATTTATTTTCTTGGACTACTTAACCTTCATATTCTTCAAGGTAAGACAGTCCAAGAGATTATTTTTCTGTATTTCTAGGAGGTTACAACTCAAAAAAACTTCTTAAAAGCTCAGAGAATATATTAGTAAACAATTCCTTAAGGCAAACCAACTAGGTATATATAAAATAAATTTAATGTTTCCACTCAAATAACTCTCCTTATAATATCTGATAAGGACTTCCCTGGTGGCTCAGACGGTAAAGTGTCTGTCTACAATGCGGGAGACCTGGGTTCCATCCCTGGGTCGGGAAGATCCACTGGAGAAGGAAATGGCAATCCACTCCAGTACTATTGCCTGGAAAATCCCATGGACAGAGGAGCCTGGAAGGCTACAGTTCATGGGGTCAGAAAGAGTCGGACATGACTTAGCGACTTCACTTTCCTTTTCCTTTACTTTTCCTATAATATCTGATATATTATTAAGTGTTGAGTTGGACACAACTGAGTGACTTCACTTTCACTTTTCACTTTCATGCATTGGAGAAGGAAATGGCAACCCACTCCCGTGTTCTTGCCTGGAGAATCCCAGGGATGGGGGAGCCTGGTGGGCTGCTGTCTATGGGGTCACACAGAGTCGGACATGACTGAAGTGACTTAGCAGCAGCAGCAGCAGAGGTACATCAATCATCACTTGTCAGATATTCCCATTTATTTCTTGCCCTTCTCTTGAAAACTGTTTCCCAGCACCCCCTGCTTAAGTTTTCCATGTAAATTTGGCCAACAGGAATTCCTACTGATAGCCAGAGAAGCAAAAAAAAGGGACAGCCAGGAATTTTTGTCTTTTATATTATATCAGTTCAGTTCAGTTCAGTTCAGTCGCTCAGTCATGTCCGACACTTTGCGACCCCATGAATCACGCCAGACCCCCCTGTCCATCACCAACTCCCGGAGTTCACCCAGACTCACGTCCATCGAGTCAGTGATGCCATCCAGCCATCTCATCCTCTGTCGTCCCCTTCTCCTCCTGCCCCCAATCCCTCCCAGCATCAGAGTCTTGTCCAATGAGTCAACTCTTCTCATGAGGTGGCCAAAGTACTGGAGTTTCAGCTTTAGCATCATTCCTTCCAATGAAATCCCACGGCTGGTCTCCTTCAGAATGGACTGGTTTGATCTCCTTGAAGTCCAAGGGACTCTCAAGAGTCTTCTCCAACACCACAGTTCAAAAGCATCAATTCTTCGGCGCTTAGCTTTCTTCACAGTCCAACTCTCACATCCATACATGACCACTGGAAAAACCATAGCCTTGACTAGACGGACCTTTGTTGGCAAAGTAATGTCTTTGCTTTTCAATATGCTATCTAGATTGGTCATAACTTTCCTTCCAAGGAGTAAGCGTCTTTTAATTTCATGGCTGCAGTCACCATCTGCAGTGATTTTGGAGCCCAAAAAAATAAA
>NW_011494897.1:9013120-9032554 GCF_000754665.1 Bison bison bison
CTGACACTTATCTCTGGCCTGTTCTAGTGATGGCTGCCTTTCCTCCAGGATGTCTAGTCTTTGTCAGACCATCCCTCCTCCCATAAACCCAGATCTCCATGATCTTTGAAAAAATGTATTCTATAAGATCACTTACTTGTAGGTTCTGTTCATATTACAATTCCAAAATGTAGTCAGTGGCTGTGGCTCAGGCTAATGTTTGTGGTACACTCTGTTTGACTCTGTGTCTCTTTCTTAGTATGAATGATAAGTTTCTTACATTATATTATTATACTTGTCTTAAAGTACCCAGAAAACTTCCAGGAAATATTTCAGAAAACAGATCCTCATCACAACTTGTTGGGTTTATGTGGTTAACCAAGCTAGAGAGTTTTCTCCATTATAGTTGCTTTCAGTGAAAACAAACAAACAAACAAAAAGAATCAGGTTAATGTAGTGACAGTGTAATTACATGATTTATCACCCACTGTGATTCTTTATGGCTTCCCAGGTGATGCTAGTCATAAAGAATCCACTTGCCAATGCAGGAGACGTGGGTTCCATCCCTGGGTCAGGAAGATCCCTCTGGAGGAGAAATTGGCAACTTGCTCCAGTATTCTTGCCTGGGAAATCCCATGGACAGAGGAGCCTCATGACTGAGGACACTGAACACGTGATTGTTTAGTGTGTGCCATTTTGGCTAATCTGGAATCCCATTTTTCAGTATGAATCTGAGTGGAGTTAGGAAAAGAGAAACATGGTATTAAGAAGATGAAAGTGAAGTAGGCACCATGGAAGGACATAGTGAAATAAAACCCAGAGGGGATACAAGGCTCCATATACATTTCATAATTTACCAGTTCATATCTATGCCTGCTTCTGAATTCTAGACCTGCTGACTGATAGTAACTCAGGGATACCACCAGAAAAGGAGGCAAAAAGGCTAACAGACTAGCTCAATGTCTTCCATTTACAATCCCACTCTGGTAGCTGAGTAAGTCTTGCTACAAATTTGCCTCCAGGCTCCAGCTTGTTCATCTACACCATTGCTTTAAAGTCTGGATAGTAATTTTTTCTAATTATCCCCACTACCAACTTCTCATTTCAGATTTTATTGTATTCATTCCCATTTTTCCCATAATGATATAAAATCTAATTGTATAAGGCCTAATTCCTCTAATGTATGCCCTTACAATATCATAGTCTTTCTATTTCTCCTAGAATTAGCTGTGGTTAGTTGTATGAGCTGACTGAAGGAAAGATTAGGAATGTCAAGCAAACACTGAATTTAATTCAAAGAGTAATAACAAAGACTTCCAGAGCTAGGGCAAGAGACGTCATATCTGCTTTTGATGTCTCCAGAGAACTTGAAGAAAAAGTAATACTAGAGAAACAATCATTACAAATGAAAAAAAAAAAAAAAAGCCTCAGATTTTAAAATGCAAATCTCAAGGCAGACTTAAAAATTAGAGTCAAATCAATATTAAGTAATTACATGGGAACTAGAAGGTACATTTGATTTGAGTTGCAAGTATTGTACCTCTTGTAATTCTTTGAAATTCCTTTGTCAGAGGAGATAATTCCCTCTTTACTTATGTGAAAGAATATTAAACTTGCTCATACATACTGTAGTGATTACACCTGAGACTTGCCAAGCAAGAGATACTAATTTCCTCAAGTCCCCTTTCATCTCTTTGTCCCTATACCAATAATCAGAAAGGTATCCTTGTGAAGAATATTGAGGCTTATTTTAAGATGAGACAATTTATACATCAGATAATTGCATTATCAAGCTGCCTTTCAGTCTGAGAAACCTGTATATATATATGGAGTGGGGTTTAAGTTTGTTAGCCCAAGAACAATTTACAACACCAGAACATGTACAATTTATAATATTGCATGTTCCCAACATCCCAAATTGAATATGCTTGATTTACGTGGTTAATTGACTGAATTTAGTTTATGAAGCTTGGTTCTTGGTCAATGTCAAGGGAAGTCATTATGACAGAACTAATGTAGAGGAAATAATGAAATAATGTAAAGGAAAGTATAGGAAAAAGATGTGATATGGAGAGTGGAGATCAAGGATGGCGGTTAGAGATGCCACCATTGAAATGAGCCCTGGATACCACTGGGAGAGATGAGATTTAGATTGAAAGAAACAATATGGTAAAGGTAGGATGGATAACTACTGACCATTACTGTAATAGGCAGAAGAGACAGAATGAGTCTCAGTGTACTTTGAGTGATAGGAGCTGTGGTGGTGGGAAACTGAATATAAAGACCCTTAAGAGTAAAGTGCCCTTTAATAAAATTTGTATCTAGAGTTTCCTAGTCCCATCACTTCATGGCAAATAGATGGGGAAACAATGGAAACAGTGAGAGACTTTATTTTTGGGGGATCCAAAATCACTGCGGATGGTGACTTTGAAATTAAAAGATGCTTACTCCTTGGAAGAAAAGCTATGACCAACCTAGACAGCACATTAAAAAGCAGAGGCATTACTTTGCCAACAAAGCTCTGTCTAGTCAAAGCTATGGTTTTTCTAGTAGTCAAGTATGGATGTGAGAGTTGGACTATAAAGAAAGCTGAGCACTGAAGAATTGATGCTGTTGAACTGTAGTGTTGAATAAGACTCTTGAGATACCCTTGGACTGCAAGGAGATCAAACCAGTCAATCCTAAAGGAAATCAGTCCTGAATATTTATTGGAAGGACTGATTCTGAAGCTGACACTCCAATACTTTGGCCACCTGATGTGAAGAACTGACTCATTAGAAAAGACCCTGATGCTGGGAAAGATTGAAGGCGGGAGGATAAGGGGGAAATAGAGGATGAGATGGTTGGATGGCATCACGGACTCAATGGACATGAGTCTGAGTAAGCTCCAGGAGTTGGTGATGGACAGGCAGGCCTAGTGTGCTCCAGTCCATGGGGTCGCAAAGAGTTGGACACAACTGAGCGACTGAACTGAAGTGAACTGAGCGTTTCCTAACCAAAATATTTTATAGCAATTTTAGGTAGTTAGAATAGGAAAAAGAAGTCCAGAATGGTGTTGGCTAAAAGACAAAATAGGGAAAATCCCATGAAAATAGAACAAAGGAATGGCCAAGAACTCGGAATGAGAACCTCAGGTGAAACAAACAGCCCTCCTGGCTAGCCCAGTTTACATAAGGGCAGGCTCAGGGGGGAGGAGAAAAAACATAAAATGAGTAGCCAAAATTAAGCCTCTCATCTCTTTTCACATCTTTTGGGTCAGCCCACCCTCATACCTCAAGGATGTATTTTCCTTTGCTTGTCAAATAGAACTGAGCTGTAACACTGATCTGTCTGTTGCTTCGAATTTTTGCTGTGCCAAGACAGAACCAAGGAAATTACAAACTCCCCCAACAGTAACATTCAAATGTTTGTGTTATCCTATATGCAGTGACTTTGCTGAAACAAATTAATAGGCATCATGGGATACAATATTAAAAAAAGACAATAAAGGAGCTGCTTCTTCTGTAAGAAAGATCAGAAGGACTTTGCTTTCATTAGACAGGGACAGCAATACCTTTATTGTCTTACCCCAGACTATATTTACCATCCTATTTAATACAATATAATCCACTGGAAAGGTGATTGCCTGTCACTAAAAATATGTTTTAATGATATGTGCTATATGCATGCCAGTGATTGAATATAAGAAGCAGAAATAGTAAATGATGTTTCTCTCATGGTAACTGGACTTGTTCTGTTTTTTTGAAGCTAAGAGTACTTATTGTAACAGCAATCCTGTCAATAGTTTTACAGAGAAGCTACTTCCAAAGTACATAATTAAAAAGACATAAAATGCTATCACAAAAGTCACATTTTTGTTCAATTTTCTTCTATAACAATCACAGATATACACACACATCCCTCCAACAATTTCTACTTAAATTGCATCTGCTCCCTGAGATCTCTTTTTACATTGCAGTTATGAATGATCCCTGAAACATTTTTAAATAAACAATAATAGCATTTCACTAAAAACATAAAAGGCCATGAATTGGGGGTTAAAGTAAAATAAGTGGTGCTGATATCTGACCAGATGAAGTATCCTCATAAAATGAGATTTGGAAAAGATATCTCTTATGTAGTGCATTATTATCCACCCACTAACAGGCAGATAGAACAAGGTGGCAGAAGCATAGAAGAGGGGTTTTCTGGGATAACAGAGAAGCCAAAGTTGAATATCTTTGGGGAGCTTTCTTGGAACCACATATACTAGAGCTAGTCCAAGGATTATCAAGCAACAACCAAAAAGTTGTAATATTAGAAATATATAACTGTTCTACTATTATTTTCCTCTGAAATTAAGATTTAGAGTGAATGTTACAACATAAAATAAACATAATAGTTATTAAAAGCTTTTAATAATAGTTATTAAAAACAAAAAAATATATATACAACTTTTTACTGACTCTAGTATTACATTCGGAGAAGGGAATGGCACCCCACTTTAGTACTCTTGCCTGGAAAATCCCATGGACAGAGGAACCTGGTGGGCTACAGTCCATGAGGTCGCTAATAGTAGGACACGACTGAGTGACTTCACTTTCACTTTTCACTTTCATGCTTTGGAAAAGGAAATGGCAACCCACTCCAGTGTTCTTGCCTGGAGAATCCCAGGGACGGGGGAGCTTTGTGGGCTGCCTTCTACGGGGTCACACAGAGTTGGACATGACTGAAGCGACTTAGCAGCAGCAGCAGCAGTAGTATTACATTATATACAACCTTAGCTACTGTATTGGATTGAATGCTAGATCCCCCAAAGATATGCATATCTGGAACTTGTAAGTGTGAACTTACATAGAAATTTTACAGGTGTAATTCAAGAATTTGAGATGAGATGGTCCTGGATTGGGGTTGGGCCGTGGTTTCCTTTCAAAGATTAATTTCATCAGCATTCATAAATGTTTGGCTTCTGTTCTCCTTCATACTAATTGCTATCTTAAATATGTATTACCTCCTCTTCTATAGGGACATTTCTACTACTTCTTTATTTATTTATTTTAGTAATTTCATAATGTTACAGGTCCTTTCAACTAAGCTATAAAGTCATGTAGGGATACCAGTGTAACTAAATCTGTAATAAACTCTATTTGACACTCCTTCATTTCTTCAATCAGTAAGAGTTTCAAGGTCAATGCATACAACACAGAACTTCATGAACAGCAGAGTTCTTCAGTTAATTAAGGACCATGAAAATTTCCTATATTTATCTTTTGTACAAACCTTCCAAGTGATAAGCAACATGATTGTGGAACTTAATTGTGAGCTGTGAATTTAATGATGTGAAATAAAATATAGGTAAAAACAAAGCCAAGGGGCAGAATGATATTTCTAGTTCAGATACTATGTAATAATGATCTAAGTAAGTAGAGAGGTAGTACTATATCAATTTTAGTGAATGTAATTGTTTTTGACCTGTTTCTGGGAGTGGAGATAGATAGGAAACCATAATCCTTTAATAACATGTTTATCTTAGCCAGTCTTGAGCTTTATAGTTGAAAAATATGAAACTCCTGGCTCACTACCATTCTATTAGCAATGTGATCTTTATCCTTCTTTTTATACTGCTTATGTATTTGTCTAAGAGAGCTTACAGTGACCTTATGAGAATGTGAAGTATATTTTAAGATGCTTGAGAGTGTAAGTAAATTGTTACTCAGCTCTGTGTCTGTAGCGGCCCTTACAAATCAGATACATAGTAGGATGCAATCGACATGAGCTCTGTGAATGGATGCAAGTGAAAAGAAAAGGAAAACACATGAAAATGATGACCAGGGAACATATCACTCTGCAAAGAAAAGATTACTTTTTATATCATAATAAATGTTTCTTGCAGATATAATTTTTATATCAGTTTTTATGAAAGGGGATAATTACTTGACTGAAGAATGGACATAAGAACCTGCATAATCTCATCACTTAGACTTGACAGTTTTATGTGAACATAGGTATGATTTAACCAAGTTCTATTGTTTAATTCAAATCCTTTATGCCATTTCTCATTATTTTTGTTGGCTAATGCTGTTAGTTTTGGGGTCATATATGTTAAAAGCTAAATTATGTTCATATATAGGCCATCAGAATTTATTTTATCTACTTCATATACACAAAAATTTGAAGCCATATATTGGATACATAAAGTTCAGAATTATATCTTCTCTTTTATAATTATATACTACTTTTACTCTATTTATATATTTTTTGAAGGAAATTAAATTTTCTTTTGCATTAAATATTGCTCAACCAGGTTTAAATGGTGAATATTTTGTTTATACTTCACATGTTTTTCATAATGTTATTAATTTTTTGATAAGCGATTGCTCTAGGTGCTATAGGTGTAACATTTTGTTCTTTTTACCATGCTTTTACAGTTTTTCTTTTAAAGATTAATTACAGGGAAGATTGTGCTTTTAAAGCAATTTTTATTTTTAAAATTGTTACATATACTATACAATATAATAAATAAAATTGTTATATAAACTATGTAGCATAATAAAGACAAGATGTGGAAATTTCCAAGAAGGAGACTGCTGCTGCTGAGTCACTTCAGTTGTGTCCGACTCTGTGCGACCCCATAGACGGCAGCCCACCAGGATGCCCCGTCCCTGGGATTCTCCAGGCAAGAACACTGGAGTGGGTTGCCATTTCCTCCTCCAGTGCATGAAAGTGAAAAGTGAAAGTGAAGTCGTTCAGTCGTGTCCGACCCTCAGCGACCTCATGGACTGCAGCCTTCCAGGCTCCTCCATCCATGGATTTTCCAGGTAAGAGTACTGGAGTGGGATGCCATTGCCTTCTCCAAGAAGGAGACTAAACCCTCTATATTCAGGAAATAAAATGGACCAGTTCCTTGGAAGCCCACACAATGTGGCTTTCACAAACACATCACACTTCTATCTTCCAGAAGCTAACCCCTATTATAGATTTTTATTTTAAAAATTTATTTTCTTTAATATAATAGCACATGCATGTCTGTATATTACATTTTTAGTTTTATCTATGCTTGGACATTATGTAATGGCCAAATATTCTATGAGTTTTTCCTGTACCTTGCTCTTTTTTAAAATTTATTCATATTTTAAAAGTTTTTCACATATATTTATATGTTTGTATGATTTTCCTCATGATGTCTTTCCTCTTCCAGATGTATTAAGTTATAATTGACAGATAAACATATATTTAAGGTACAAAACTTAATGTGCATTATATACAGCTTCTTACCTATGTGCTTAAAGGAGCTTCTTCTAGAAAAGTCTTATCATAAATGAAATATAATTTATGAAATCATTCCATTGGGCTTGACTTTTTCATACCATGCTTTGTTAATCTCAAATTTAGATAAAAGCACTTTTGTTATTGTTTATTTACTAAGTTCTGTCTGACTCTCTGTGACACCATGGACAGGGAAGCACACGAGGCTTCTTTGTCCTTCACTATCTCCTGGAGTTTGCTCAAACTCATGTCCATTGAGTGCTGATGCCATCCAACCATCTCATTCTCTGTCACCCCCTTCTTTTCCTGCCCTCAATCTTTCCAAGCATCAGGGGCTTTTCCAAGGAGTCAGTTCTTCACATCAGGTGGCCATAGTACTGGAGCTTCAACTTTAGCATCAATCCTTCCAATGAATATTTAGAGTTGATTTCCTTTACGATTGACTGGTTTGATCTCCTTGCTGTCCAAGGAGTCTTCTCCAGAACCTCAATTTGATTCAATCTTTATGCTTCTTTCTCCAGAACCACAATTTGAAAGTGTCAGTTCTTCGGTTCTAAGTCTGGTTTATGGTCTAAATCTCATATCCTTACATGACTACTTGGAAAATCATAGCTTTGACTAGATGGACCTTAACAGATACTAAAAATAAAATATCTGTAATCTTTTCTGTTTCCATCAAAAGCTTGTATACTAAGAAAAGTTGCTGGACCAAGGAAGTCTAAATCTATAAATAATTAAAAGACGTAAAAGTTTCATGTTAAAGTGTTTGCATAGTATGAAATTTACAGTGTGAAGTAATTCATGAAATATGAGACACAAAGAGTATTTTAAGTTATATTCAAACAAAATTTTAATGCTTATTCAACTATAAGAAGTTAGTATCGCTCAGTCATGTCTGACTCTTTGCGACCCGTGGACTGTAGCCCATGGGATTCGCCAGGCAAGAATACTGGAGTGGGTTTCCATGTCCTTCTCCAAATTCAACATTAGAAATGAATAATTTGAAACATATTACAAAGCTTGGAGAGGCATTTCACTTTAATGATTAAAAAAAAGTATGCATTTTTTAGTTTTTATATTTGGAAAGAAAAATAGACACTTGGTTCTAAACTAGACATTAACCCACTCTCAAAATAAAATGAATAATTTGTCCTTGTTATTAATAGTTTAGAGAGTAACATTTTGCTACTCATTGCAAAGGCATTTGATTTTAAAATTGCTCTTCTAATATTTTTAATCAAGCAAATTCAAAGGATTGTAGAGTAAGAATGATGTTTGACATGGAAGCGTTCCTGAATTCAAAAACACACTTGACTTAAAATAATCTCTTAATGGATAAATGAATCAAGGATAAATGAATCAAAAGTGTCCTTGTGACATATCTATTGTTCTTCCTCCTTGGCTATTAGTTGTTATCCCAAAATTAGTGTGTGTGATGGGTATGGAGACAGCTGGCCAGTAAAACAGATGATGGCTCCAGCTGTGCTGAGAGGACAGGAAATTAAACGGTAGTAAATGGAAATTCACTCATTTCTATGTCAAACTACTTTCAAACCAGTGGTATTATGACCTATTCTTATGAGCAACAATGACAAGGGGGAACATACATACTAGGCATCAGTCAAGAAACTTTGGAGCTACTCAAGCTACTGCATGTTCACACACAAAAGCAGAGACTCATAAAAGTTTCCAAAACATAAATCTAATATTGGTAATCACATTTGGACCATATGGATGACAGTCTTAATCTACTCAGGATACCATAACAAAATACTATAAACTGGGTAGCTTATGAGAACACAGAACTTTATTTCTTGTAACTCTGGAGGCTAAGACCTCCAAGATTCAGATGCTGGGAGATTCTGATGCGGGCGCTCTTTCTCGTTCACAGACTGCTGTCATTTCACTGTGTCTGCATCCAGCAGAAAATACAGTAGATCTATTTAGGTTCTCTTCTGACTAGGGTGTCAATCCCAGTCATGAGGTGTCAACTCTCATGACCTAATCCTCTCTCAAAGGCCCCACCTTCAAACATCATCTCAATGGGGATGAGTTTTTGACACAGGAATTTTGGGGGGACACAAACATTCAGTCTTTAACAATTCTCAAATGTAAAGTGGATAGAAAAATAAAATTTGAAATATGTTTGATGTGAGATATCATCAAGAACAAAACTGTCTTATTCTATTGAACAAAGAAACTAATGTTAAGTCTTACTCTCAAAAAAATAGAGGGATTATTCATATATTCTCCTCTAAAGAGTCATCTGGGAGAATATTTCAAGGACTTTTCATTATATAAGGGATGTAATATTATTATTAGAGACATTTCAATAACTTTCACATAATTAAAGTCTGAAGTCTATTCCCCTAACACACAAATTAGTCTCTGAGTAGCAACCACTTGGACCCCATCTCTTGTCAAGGAATATGTGGTAGATTGTCTATACTAATAAATGTCCCTAGTGAGTCACATTTCTGTGTTCTTTTCTGTATAGATTCTGGCTTTTCAACATTAGAAACATGACTTTAGCAAAGGCTAGTAAACTTCTTGTGTATCAGGACTTGCTTGTTCTTATTCCTAGGGATTCTCTTGTCTCCATGTGCTAAATCATAGGGCAGCCTCTTGGAAAATAAGGAAGAATGAACAGAGGACCCCACTGTACCAGCCATCCAAGACCACTCCTGAACACGTAAGGGAGCCTGGCTGTTACCATCTGGAGCAGAGGTGAACTAATCCCCTTGAAGATGTTCATTTGAACCACAGAATTGTAACCAATAAATACATAAATAAATTGAAATGACCTTTTATGTAATATTAGGTTACCAAACATTATAAAATTGTGAAACATTTAATCAACTATTTTATTCCCTTAGATTGTTGTTGTGCTTAGTTGTTCAGTCATATCTGACTCTTTGCAAACCCATAGACTGCATTCTGCCTGCCTCCTCTGTTCATGGGATTCTTCAGGCAAGAATACTGGAGTGGATTGCCGTGCTCTTTTCCAGGGGATCTTCCTAACCCAGGGATCAAAGCCAGGTCTCCCACACTGCAGATAGATTCTTTATCATCTGAGGCATCAGGGAGTCCCATTCCCTTAGATAGATTTTGTTTTTTCTTACCTCTCAATCATCTTTTGAAACCCAACTTAAGCATCATAGCTTTAGAGAGATTTTCTTGAATTTCCATGTTAGGTTGAATTTCCCTCTTCCTTTCTCCTATAGAATACTCAGCATATAGTTAATAACTTTTTACATTATTTAAATATATTAACAAGTAGTAATGTATTTAACACATTTGTTTCTTTCTATTACTTCTGACAGGGGCTTCAAAAACATCTCCCCTGTAGAATTCCAGTTCTTTTTTCCATTTATTATGTTTACTTTAGCAAACATAATAAATGGAAAAAAAAGATGATTACATGGATATACATGTATCGGTACCTACTAAAATTGGTAAGGTTGGTAAAAATAATTGCTATAATCTAATATGTTAAACTTATGAAGATCTCATGTTTTAGGAACACTGCAATGAAAAGAGCCAAAAAATTGCAATTTTAACACTCATTGTATACAAACAAAAGTATGGTATGAGTGAATGAGTAGATGTTTACATAATTTGTGTGATTCTTTTTGTTACTGAGACCACTGTACTCTTAACATTTTTGCTTTACCCCACAGGGTGCTTATGGTGGTCCAATATATTTCCAATTTCCCTGGAATTTTGTTAATATGAAATCATAAGTATATAAGGCCAAATCTAATTTGGTAGATCCTAGGATATTTTTGTTTTTAGAGTTGGAAAATTCCAGAATTCATACAGTTTAATTGATCACGCTGCAAGTAGTTTAGGTTTATTAGCTAAATTTGTTTTATTTGAAACAATAGCTCTGAAAAGAAAAATGAAGTAAATAAAGGGAAGGGAACAGAAGAAAATCCACCAGGTCTGCTGTGGTCTTGTTAGAGAAGTGGTTTTCTTATGGCTCACATAAAGTTTCTACTGTCAAGTAATTTTGAGACCGACATGCCCTAACCCATATGGCCCACTGATGTCATTAGCTTAACTTAGTTTTCCAAGTTTCTTCAAGAGAATCGCATTATTGCTTTCATCATTCTTTGGGACGTTGCTTGTCAGTTCTCTGTTCACATTTTTCTCTTTCTCATTAGACAATATGATGCTAAGAGAACAGAGTTTATCGTTCTTGTAAACGTTGCAGCTCACCTTGTAATCCTACCACTGAGTCTAAGTGAAGTGGGTAAGGGACATGTTTGTTTCTTTCTATTATTTCTGACAGGGGCTTCAAAAACACCTTCCCTGTAGAGTGCCATTTCTTTTTTTTTTAATTTTTCTTTTTTTTAAATTTTATTTTATTTTTAAACTTTACATAATTGTATTAGTTTTGCCAAATATCAAAATGAATCCACCACAGGTATACATGTGTTCCCCATCCTGAACCCTCCTCCATCCTCCCTCCCCATACCATCCCTCTGGGTCGTCCCAGTGCACCAGCCCCAAGCATCCAGTATCGTGCATCGAACCTGGACTGGTGCCATTTCTTTTTTCTCTTTCTTATGTTTACTTTAGCAAAGAAAAAATGATTATGTGGGTACATATCTATTGGTATCTACTAAAAGAACCAGATTCCTCTGCCAAGGGAAACCTTTCATAGATTCATAAAACTGGTGAGGAAGACCCATATTTGTTCTCTCCTATCAACCTCCTAAAACTCTAGTTAACTCCCACCTCAGTAAGACATGCTTTACCATAAGATGGAATTGTCCTAAATGTTTCCAATTAATCTGTGCTTAACATAGAAGGAGTTTAAATAAAATTATATATTATTTCATCCTTAAGCACTGCAGGAATTTGACAGAAAATAATAATGCCACCCTGTAGCCATGCTCAGTCCATTGCTGAGTTGCAGTGACTGGAGTAAGTCACCCACACTGAGTGAAAATTTCTCACATTTGCTCTGAAAACAAAATACCCTCGTTAGAACAGTTTTATAAAAATAAAGCATGCATGCATATTTATGTGTGTATATATGTGTGTCTATAATATTTTATCATGATTATTACATTATAAAATCATGCCAGTTTAAAATTCTTTTTTTTTGACAGCATTTTATTTTTTATTTATTTTTTAATATAAATTTATTTATTTTAATTGGAGGTTAATTACTTTACAGTAATGTATTGGTTAATGATAACCCTGTATGCGAGACAGCCAGTTTAAAATTCAATTTCATTATTAATTCTACATGCAAGAGGCAATAATAAAATTTGAAGTATATTTTTTCTACTGTAATTTAATCAATTTTAGGGATGATTACTGTAAGATTATAGACTTGAGTTTTGGTTTTTGTTTTGGGGAGATTTTTTTGAGGTTTGGTCTTGGAGAAACCCCATCAATAGATTAGTGGGTTAATTTACCTAAATTGGCTCATAAGTAGGAAGCAGTAAGAAAAGCTGTTGTGGGGAATAAGTACTCCTCTTTATGTAGGAATTAAGTAATTCAAAAAAAGAAAAAGCAAAAGAACACCCTTCTTCTAAAGTATTTGGTTCAGTTTTAGGGGAATCAGTAGGAAATCTGCATTGATATAGAGAGCGAAATAAAAAAATGCAATGTTAAGAACTCCTACTCTGCCCCTTAGAATTTTTATGGGGAGAGAGAGGGGGAGAGAGAAAGAGGTGTACCCACACTAGATTGCATGAAATAGAAGTGGGAAGTATGAAGCTTTATCATTTCTGCACCACCATGAGGTGGTACCCCACCTAAGCCCAACAGATGAGTCATTAGAAATTTAGTTTGAAACATTTCAACAATAGGCTGTATTGTGAGATAGTTTCAAAGAGTGAGGAGGAAGGGGTATGGAGAAGGTAATGGCATTCCACTCCAGTGTTCTTGCCTAGAAAATCCCATGGACAGAGAGGAGCCTGTAGGGCTACAGTTCATGGGGTTGCAAAGAATCGGACATGACTGAAGCAATTAACACAGAGACACACAGACACAGACACACACACACAGAGGAAGGGGGGGAAGGGGTAGCACAGAATGTCCACTCTTCAGTGGGATATTCTGTTCTATTTCCTTTCATATAATGTGCAACTGATTGGTACTAGGGATAAACAGATATTTGCAAGCAGGATTTGATGAGTCCTGACTAACCCTCTTATCTGAGTGGTTCATCTTCTCATCTTGAAGATGATTTTTGCCACTTGCTGTTTCAGAGAAAAATCACATAAATGAAACTTAGAAGAGTTCCTTAATGTCATTGGGGTTTCAGTGTTACTGGGCTGTGATACACACATATGTATATAGAGAGTGAGTGTATGTACTCTTAATGTGAAAATAAATTGCATTTCCTGTCTTAGTCAGATTGGGCTGCTAGACCAAAATATCCTAGAACAGGTTACTGAAATATCACATATTTATTCATCATGGTTCTAGAGCCTAGGGAGTTTCTATTGACACTTTATAATTGACTGGGCCATGGTTTCCTGCTTCTTCACGCATCTAGCATTTTTCTTGTGAAAAGGAAATTAGGGATGATGCATCACTAAGAAACTGAATTTTGTTCCTTTGTTGGATGTGTGTAGAGTAACCCTTCTATTACTGCAGCATTTCCAGTCTTGAGAATAAATCTTCCACAACAATAATATTTTTTTTTTCACAACAATAATATTTTGGTCTGAAAGATTTTTCATCTTAAGGGCTCTTGTGTTCATTGTAGAATGTATAACAGCATCTCAGGCCTCTACACACCACATGCCAATAGCATCCACCAGGTCGTGGCAATCTCAAAATGTGTCCAGACTTTTCCAAAACTCTCCTGGAAGACATAATTTCCCATAAGGGCTAGCTTATCTTCCTCCTAAAGTATGGTCTCTCTTGGGTTGAATGTTTTCCTTGAGGTCACTCCACGCTTTCTGATCAGAATTCTAGCTTCTCCTAACTGTATTCATCTTCCTAAATCTCCATTCAGCTCAAAGGCTGGTGGTGGCTGTTTTCAGGCAGGATTCATAGGCTTGTGCTCTTACAGCTTAATATTCAACCATGACTGGAGAAGATGTCGATGCAGATTTCCTGAGCTCTTTCTTTGCAAAGTTTCCTTTCTATAGGACCCTGTCGTACAAATTCTGACTGCCTCATCAGCTCTTCTCCTATCTCTGTTTTTTGACTAAGCAATATTACTGTTCTCTAATCAAACTGTATTAGTCTGCTCTGTGGTTTGGAAATCGACCCAAGTAGGAATCTGGAACCTCCCTCACCCGTTTCCCTTTTCTCAAGAATCATATTCTTGTGTTGAAAGTTGGGCTATGTTAGGACGTGACCACTGTGATCTCTGGCTTTTATAGCTGCTCACAGCAGAAGGCTGTGACATGCTACTTCATCATTGTTGGAAACAAAACTACATATAACTTTTAAATAAAGCATTCTTTAATGGAAAACAGGAAAATATCATGCAGCTGCATTTTTTTTTTACTCTTTTGTAATCTACAATCTACTTTCTCAAGTCAAATTCCATACTTAAAAAAAAAAAGCAAAGCCCTAGTCAAAACCCAACATCTAATTTAAAAATGTTTCCAGATTCGTTTTTTATTCAGCAAACTAAGACAATTCATTTCTTAAAAATAGCAAATCAGTATTTATAAGCAAAAATAGCAAACCGGTATTATAACTTATTAATTACCCTCTAGTTTACAGAGTTCTAGGCAATGGCATCCCACTCCAGTACTTTTGCCTGGAAAATCCCATGGACGGAGGAGCCTGGTAGGCTGCAGTCCATGGGGTCGCTAGGAGTCAGACACGACTGAGAGACTTCACTTTCACTTGTCACTTTCATGCATTGGAGAAGGAAATGGCAACCTACTCCAGTGTTCTTGCCTGGAGAATCCCAGGGATGGGGGAGCCTGGTGGGCTGCCGTCTATGGGGTCGCACAGAGTCGGAAACGACTGAAGCGACTTAGCAGCAACAGCAGCATATACATATTACTCTACTAAGTTTTTATAGTCATGTCAGTTGTGAATGACAGTTGTGAGTAAGCATGTGATCATGGTCACATTCTTCTCACTCACTATAATTCGTATCATAAAGGAGGAAATTAAAGCCTAAAATGCTATATTATTGTTTATATAAGGGCTAAATTTTATTCCCGATTCTTCTCAATGAATGTATGTGGCTCTTCATATTAATCATGCATTGTAATCATATTCTTTCTACAATCTAAGCTGCTATAATAGTATATCCCTCATAATCTCTGTCAGAGCAGAAGTGTTTTAACAAATATTTTGATTAATTGAAGACATGCAAGATTGTTTCAAATGATGAAAGACATTGACCCCCACATTGGATTATTCCCACATCTCATCCAAATATACTCCAAATCTCTTTAAATATCACACATTTATTTCTCATGGCTCTAGAGCCTAGGGAGTTTCTATTGACACTTTATAATTGACTGGGCCATAAAACATTGTCTTCAGTCCTAGAGTGGTATAAATATCATCAGTTAAAAGCTCAGAGAGATAGAGAAATATTAGAGGGGTTTCTGGAGGTTATCTTGTTTCTTCTTTTCACACAGGAGTTAAATGAAATGAAACCTCTTTAGAATACATTAGAATGGAATTTCACTTCATTCTTAACAAGCCATGGTGACTATCTACAGTGCATGAAAGAGGAAGGAATGCGCAATTTATGAATGCCTGCTCTTTGGCAGACGGTGTACTAAATGTCTCCTATACATTAATTCACTTCACCATAGGTCATAGAAGGCACTTTTACAAGGGATGAACAAGCTTTCAGCTGCTCTGTGTAATACATTACATCTTTGCATTTATTTAATCGAAATTATCATATTGTGTAAATAAATGAGGGTTATCATGAAAATTAAACGTTATGTTGTAACTAATTCGTTTTGAAATAATTTAACAGTCATTGGATTTTACACTAATTGCTTTATGAGATTAATGAATTTACATAGTTATTTGAGTCTCATTACTTGGCAGAGTAGAGAAAAAAAAGCTAATAAACTGGTCCAAGAACTTCATTTGGCAAGAAGCAAAGTGGAAAATAAACGTCTGCTTTAAAGCAGCAGCAGTTTTACTTTGTATGGTAGAAGAACTGATCTTAAAATCCATTTCTCCTGTTTCAACACTGTGAGGAAGATCCAGACTGGAATGAGAAAAAGGCATGTATAGGAAATATTTACTTATACCAGTATAAATCAGTATTAAATAGAATAGAATAGTCTATATCTGGGATACATGTTCCAGGTAGAGAAAAGAAGTACATGGAACTTTAGGCAAGTTTATTCCAAGTTATGAATGCTGAAGGTCAGTAATGACAGCAGAGGACAGTGGCTGAACTTAAGATACATTTTGAAGGTACTATGATTTTGCAGATGTATAGACCACTCTGTTCAATAGAAGGACTTCTATAAGGATTCAAGCAAAAGGTAGTGAAACCACCTAAGGAGTAACGGAGGACACGGTTCAGTCATGTCAGGGAAGTCTTTTACCTCTGAAGAGGAAAGGAGAGGGTTTAGGTGGTAAGCAAAACTCTAAGAGCTATGAAAAGCAGGCCATGTAAGCTAAGCCTTGGCCTTCAATGGAAGAACAAAGCCCATGTGTGGTGAACTGACAAAGGGGAGCTGACAGAATAACCACTTTCCAGAATAATCCCCTCTTCCTATTCTGCTCAGAATCTCCTGTTGGTGCTCTCCAATGGGCTGCCCCAAATGGAAGCTAAAGAAAGTGAGATGATTATTGGGCAGAGCCTGCCAAGGCAAGGGGGCTGTTGATGAAGAAAAAAGAGTACATGAAAAATGTACAAGGAGGATATTCAGCCACTTATGTAGTAGGTTTCTTTTGCTTCTGGAACAAATTACAAGTGCAGGAGCTTAAATGATACAAATTTCTCATGAAGTCCTGGAGGGCAGAAGTCTAAATGGCTTTCACCTGGCTAAAATAAAAATGTTTGCATGGTTGCCTTCCTTTTGGAGAATTTGATTTCTTGCCTTTTCGAGCTTCTCACTGTGCTGTGCTTAATTGCTCAATCAGATACCATTATTTGCTGGCTCTTGGTTCCTCCATGGTCAAAGCCAACATCACAGCATCTTCAAATCTCTCCCGCTGAATCTGACCTGTGCTTCCATCACATCACCTTCCCTGACTCTGATTCTCCTGTCCCTCTTTCCCTTTTGAGAACTCACGTGGATAATTCAGGATGATGCTGCTGTCTCAAAATCCTTAGTTTAAAAGTATCTTTTGACATATAAGGTGACATATTTGCAGGTTGTAGGAGTTAAGATTTAGGGGGGATTGTTCTGCTTATCAAACTACATTTGAAAGTATAGAAACATGCCTCTGTAACAGGTGACAAAGGAAAAAGTAGTGTACATTAGAGTTAAAGAAATCTGTAACCTAATTCTCATTCTAAAATATATTTGGTTTATAATTTGGGAACAAATTATTTTACTTTTTAACTTTATGATTATTTTTATTATCTTTGCATATAATAAGCAGGGAAAATAACAACAATAATGATAGTTATAATGATGATCATGAATAGTAATAATTTATGTCAGGTAACATAAAATCTTCAAATACATTCTTGTGCAGACAAGATACAAACACACATGGCCTGTGTATGCAATCACACATATAACCTTCAAAAATTCATGCTTTGTTTACCCATGTATGTGCTTTTTCTGTATAAATCTTAACAGAAATTTTGAAGAGTATTACTATAATTATGAATATCACTATTATTATTTCTTTTGCTTATACATAATAGTTGGCTAATATATGCACACATTAGACTTTTGTACTTTTATTTAGATTGTATACTTTAGACTCATTACTATACTCAGTATATATGCAGTGTGTACAAAACTACTGATATTAAGCAGAAATAATTTTCTTTCTGACAAGTCATGTACATTGAAACTTTATTGTCAAAACCATCAGTTATTATTGCCTCCTAGACAAATGTTTTATATATATATATACATACACACACACACACACACGCACACCTATTTTATATTTATATATGTAATTTTATACACACATACATACATACACAACTTCCATTCTATTCACGGAAAAATTGAAAATAAAAAGTTCTGACAAACTAGAAAACCCTCTCCTCAAAAGCAGAAAAGACAGAAACAATTTTTATTGTTGAATAAGCCTTAAGTTAGAGAGTTATGTGGATCACAGGCAATCTGCTAATGAGATTGCAAAGACTGAATGAAATATCACTCACATCACAAACAGATACAATCCTTTACATGCACGTCTTCAAGGTAAATGATAACATGTTCTCATATAAGATGACAACACTGTTTGCTATATATAGTTCATCTGAATTTCATCTGATAATAGGATGGCCATCTGTGCTAGTTAATTACCTTTATCTAAAAATAACCAAAAGAAAAACTTGACAAGCAGAGAGTTCCAATGAGAGAATACTATCTATCTTTTTAAATGTCAGCATTTCAAAGAGAAGGCTCTTGAGTTGTAAAAACTAGTAAGGCATTTGCTCAGCTTTTAAAAAGTATTAGTTTTACTACATATTAAAGAAACAGAGAAATAATTTATACTTGCAAACTTTCTCAAGGAAATTCTCCAAGAAAAGGAACAAAGGGAAAAGTTCTCTTTTTTAGCACTAGGGAATATTTAATGTTTTAAATTTATTTTTATAGTCTTAATGTTAAAGTAGTGAATTCATTTTTCTCAAGATACTCTGTTAGTCTAATAATATTAAAAGTTAGAGTCCATAGCACACCAAGCATATATGCCATGTGTTAGGTCGTGTTTGACTCTTTGCAACCTCATGGACTGTAGCCCAAAAGGTTCCTCTGCTTATGGGATTTCCCAGACAAGAATAATGGAGTGGGTTGCCATCTCACATGCTACATTTGTGTGTGTGTGTGTGTGTGAGTTTGTTGCTTTCACTAATATTCTTTCTTTAACAACTGTGACTCAGGATTTAGCATCCTTGAAAGAGTACATGCAGCCAGACCTAACTATAGGAATAAGAATAGCCTCTATTAAGCTTTGGGACAGGTTCACACATATATTTTTATATGTGTGTGTGTGTATTTGTGTATGAATGATCAGCCTTGGGATTTCTTTGGAAGGAATGATGCTAAAGCTGAAACTCCAGTACTTTGGCCACCTCATGCGAAGAGTTGACTCATT
>NW_011494897.1:9032654-9033085 GCF_000754665.1 Bison bison bison
TGGCATTGAAACATGTAAAATATCATGTATGAAACAAGATGCCAGTCCAGGTTCGATGCACGATACTGGACGCTTGGGGCTAGTGCACTGGGACGACCCAGAGGGATGGTATGGGGAGGGAGAAGGGAGGAGGGTTCAGCATGGGGAACACATGTATACCTGTGGTGGATTCATTTTGATATTTGGCAAAACTGATACAATTATGTAAAGTTTATGCTGCGACTTATCGCCTCCCCGCCACTCGGTTATCTGGATGTAAAACCTTCTAACACCATACACAAAAATAAACTCAAAATGGATTAAAGATCTAAACGTAAGACCAGAAACTATAAAACTCCTAGAGGAGAACATAGGCAAAACACTCTCCGACATACATCACAGCAGGATCCTCTATGACCCACCTCCCAGAATATTGGAAATAAAAGCAAAAT
>NW_011494897.1:9033185-9066164 GCF_000754665.1 Bison bison bison
AGAGGAGAAGGGGACGACAGAGGATGAGATGGCTGGATGGTATCACTGACTCAATGGACGTGAGTCTGAGTGAACTCCGGGAGTTGGTGATGGACAGGGAGGCCTGGCATGCTGCGATTCATGGGGTCGCAAAGAGTCAGACACAACTGAGCGACTGATCTGATCTGTGCAGTGTATAGGATATAGAAGAGAGAGAGGCAGGAGGGCACAGGAAGACAGAGACAGACAGAAAGAAGACATCATAACTCTGACAGAGTTTTGAGAAAGAACAATAAACTCAGAATCCTGAGTCTGTCAGAATGAGTTTGTGCTTTAAGAACAGGAAATCAACCAGTTGACTGAGATCCTCAGGAAGTCAGTCACTTCACTAGTGTTATAAAGATGTGATGGACAGAGTGTTGAGAAGCTAAACATGGACTGTAATTTGTTGGTCATCTATCGACAATAAAGATTGTGCTGTTAAGACTGAGCTTGGTAAGAAGAGGATCCTGAAATGAAAGGAAAAGTGGTTATACTGACCACAGTTGTCCACAAGGCTAGAGTCAGCAAAGAGGTGTTGCTATGACCTCTGTAACCTGTGTATTTACCCACATAACCAAACAATCAAGAATGGTGAGCAGAAAGTCAACGGTGCTTAAGAAATATCACATCCTTTGCAGTTTTTCAGAGATGACCCTGTTCTCCAACCTAGATCTCATCTACTGAAAGGGAAACCAAGTCTTCATAATGGAAAGCTATGAATCTCCATAAAGAATAAATATCCCTTCATTCTTTTCCCCAAATGATATTTGATTATTTTTATCTAAATATCACATTAAAGATAGTTTCAAAGTACACAGAATCTGAAGTGACAACGACTGCGCATCAATTAGGGGCAAAAAATAACCATGACTCCCCTTTCAGTCTGGTAGTATACTGATGCCAGATGATAAATAGAGTCCTCATTGAAGTCAATCTCATTAAAACGCGTAAAAGAAAAATATCACTGTTACTGATAGCAAACATAAATAATCAAAAGACCATCAGTGATAGAGCAGATTCATATATTGTGGTGGTTTCATACAATATATCATTTTATAACTAACACAAATAATAAGATAAAGTTACAATTACATTTATGAAATACTTAAAAACATTTGGTTTTTGAGAAAGAAAAATTCTGGTGTGTATAATCATAGGAAAACTGGCAATTGTAAAACTCAAAATATTTTTCAGATTTTTCAGTGATTATTATTTTATATTTAGCTTATCTATAATTTTCTATTAAAAAGAAAAACAATTAAAATTAAGAGGTGATATTCAAAAAGCAAAGCTACATAAATGAAGTTTGAAGATATTGTGAACATTGTACTTCTAAGTCATGGGAATGCACAATAATGGGAATCTAATAATGTTAGATACAGAGAAATTTGAAAATAGATAAGGAAGATTATAAAAATAATTATTCATAAGTTGACTTCTAAAGTTCATCATGCATGTTTGTGTGTTAAGTCACTTCAGTCATGTCTGACTCTTTGGAACCCTATGGACTGCATTCCACCAGGGTCCTCTGTCCATGAGATTATTCTAAATTTCTTTAAAAATTCTCCCCAATTCTTAAAAGGTTCACACACACACACACACAACCTATTGAAACTACTAGACATATTTAACAAAGTTGCAGGAAACAAAATCAGCATGCACAAATCAGTTGTGTTTCTATTTACTAACAATGAATAGTCAAAAAGGAAATTCTAAAAAACAATTCCATTTGCAATAGTGTCAAAAGAAATAAAATAATTAAGAATAAACTTAACCAAAGGAAGAAAATATACTCTTTAAATTACAAAGTTTTGCTAAAAGAAAATTTAAAAGACACAAACAAGTGGAAGAACATCATGTGATCTTAGATTGAAAGATTTAATATTGTTATAATATCATTCTACTCAAAGCAAAGTACAGATGATGCAACTACAATTAATATCTCAATGGTGGAGGTTTTTGATAAATAGAAAACTCTATCCTAAATTTCATATAGAATCTCAAGGGACTTCAAGTAGCCAAAATGGTCAATAAAATGAATAAATGAGTGAATAAATAAAATATCTCAAACTTTTTTATTTCAAAACATAGAGATATCATGATAAAACAGAGTGAAACTATCATAAAGACAGGCACACAGACCAATAGAATAGAGCTTAAAAATAAACCCATGCATATATGGTTATATGGGTTATATGCATATAATGTTATAGGGTTGCCAAGACTGTGAACATTGGATTCAGTAAGAATGGTTTCTTGGATATGGCACCAAACGCATATATAACAAAAGTAAAAACAGATGAATTGGATTATGTCAAAATTACAAACTTTTGTGCATCAAAAAATAAAACAATAAATAGAATAAAAATGCAACATGTGTAACTAGAGGAAATTTTTGGAAAGCATATATTTGATAAGAAATTAATATCAAGAATACGTAGAGAATTTTGACAACTCAACAATAAAATAATAATGATAATAACCTGGTTAAAGTTTAGATGATCACACATAGGTCAAAGGAGAGATCTCAAGAAAATGTTATAAATATTTTGAATTATGTTAAAATAAAAACACAACTTATTATGATATGTAAAATGCAGGAAAGCAAGTACTTAAAAAGAAATGTATAAATATAATTTATAATATATGCATTGAATTCGGCTTCCCTGGTAGCTCAGATGTTAAAGAATCTGTCTCAATGCAAGAGACCCACGTTTGAGCCCTTTGTCAGGAAGATCCCCTGAAATGGATACCAATTCAGTATTCCTGCCTGGAGAATTCTACAGACAGAGGAGCCTGGTGGGATACAGTCCATGGGGTCGTGAAGAGTGGGACTGGACTGAGCAATTAACACACTTAAAATTATGCTTTGAGTGATATATTAGTATAGAAAAAAGGTCTAAAATTAGTAATTTAAATTTCCAACTTAGGAACAAAAGAAGAAGTAAAAATTAATTTTAAAATAAACAGAAGAAGTTTAGCAGAAATCAATGAAATTTAAAAAAAGAAAACAAAGAAGATTAATGAAATCAAACACTGGTTCTTTGTAAATATCAGTCAAATCAGGCTAAGAACAAAAGGAGAGAAAGGATACAAATTACTAATATAAAAATGAAAGAAGGAACAGCACAACAGATTTTATGGACATTAAAAAGATAACAGAATATAATGAACTTTTCTATGCCCACTAATTTGATAACCTAAATGAAATGGACCAATTCCTAGAAAGAAACAATTTGTAAAACTTCACATTGGATGATACATACAATCTAAATAGGCCAATATCTCTTAAGAAATTGATCTATCAAAACAGAAAGAACTAGTTCCTATTGTATTTACTGGTGAATTCTCCAAAACTTTGAAAGAAGTGAATATACCATTTCTCTACAAACTTTTTCATAGGATAGAAACAGAAGGACTGCTTCTTGACTCATTCTATGAGGCCAGCATTATCCTAATACCAAAATGAGATGAAAATATTACAGGACAAAAAAAAAAAAAAAAACTACAGGCCAAAGTTTTAGTGAATTAGATGCAAAAATCCTCAACAAAATATTGGGAAGGAAGTTGAATTCAACAAAATATAAAAGGAATTATACTTCACAACCAAGCGAGATTTATCCCCAAATTCCAAAGCTGATTCAATGTTCAAAATCAATTAAGGCAATCCATCACATCAACAGACAAAAGAAGATGAACCACCTGATCATATCAATAGAGGCAGAAAAATTCTTTGAAAAAACCCAGTGCCCATTCCTAATAAAATCTCACAGTAAACTAGCAATGAAGGGCATGTCCTCACTTTGATAAAGAATATCTAGAAAGAACTTACAGCTAATTTCATTATGAGTAGCTCTAGCTTTTCTTTTTCCCTCCAAGATCACATACAATATTTTTTTTCTAAGATCAAATCATTTCTTTTCAATATTTTGTATTTAACTTCATCTAATGCAAAAAGTAAAGAAAGGAAAAGGAAAAGTGTGTCAATTAGGAAAGAAGAAATAGTACTATCTTTGTTTGCAGATGACATGATTGTACATGTACAAAGTAAACATAAGACCAGAAACTATAAAACTCCTAGAGGATAACATGGGCAAAGCACTCTCCCACATACATCACAGCAGGAGCCTCTATGACCCACCTCCCAGAATACTGGAAATAAAAGCAAAAATAAACAAATGGGCCCTAATTAAACTTAAAAGCTTCTGCACATCAAAGGAAACTATAAGCAAGGTGAAAAAACAGCCTTCATAATGGGAGAAAATAATAGCAAATGAAGCAACTGACGAACAACAAATCTCAAAAATATACAAGCAACTCCTACAGCTCAATTCCAGAAAAATAAATGACCCAATCAAAAAATGGGCCAAAGAACTAAATAGACATTTCTCCAAAGAAGACATACAGATGGCTAACACACACACATGAAAAGATGCTCAACATCATTCATTATCAGAGAAATGCAAATCAAAACCACTATGAGGTACCATTTCACGTCAGTCAGAATGGCTGTGATCCAAAAGTCTATAAGCAATAAATCCTGTAGAGGGTGTGGAGAAAAGGGAATCCTCTTACACTGTTGGTGGGAATGCAAACTAGTACAGCCACTATGGAGAACAGTGTGGAGATTCCTTAAAAAACTGGAAATAGAACTGCCTTATGATCCAGCAATCCCACTGCTGGGCATACACACTGAGGAAACCAGAACTAAAAGAGACACATGTATCCCAGTGTTCATCACAGCACTGTTTATAATAGCCAGGACATGGAAGCAACCTAGATGTCCATCAGCAGAAGAATGGATAAGAAAGCTGTGGTACATATACACAGTAGATTATTACTCAGCCATTAAAAAGAATACAGTTGAATCAATTCTAATGAGGTGGATGAAACTGGAGCTCATTATACAGAGTGAAGTAAGCCAGAAAGAAAAACACCAATACTAAGGCATATACATCGAATTTAGAAAGATGGTAACAATAACCCTGTATGCAAGACAGCAAAAGAGACACAGATGTATAGAACAGTTTTTTGGACTCTGTGGGAGAGAGAGAGGGTGGGATGATTTGAGAGAATGGCACTGAAACATGTATAATATATATGAAACGAGTCACCAGTCCAGGTTCGATGCAGGATACTGGATGCTTGGGGCTGGTGCACTGGGATGACCCAGAGGGATGGTACGGGGAGGGAGGAGGGAGGAGGGTTCAGGATGGGGAACACATTTATACCTGTGGCAGATTCATGTTGATGTATGGCAAAACCAATACACTATTGTAAAGTTAAAAAATAAAATAAATAAGAAAAAAAAAGAAAAAATATAAAACAAAAAAATGTGCGAAATTAATCTTGTTTTCAAAAGCAGCAGCATCATCCCCGTGTACCATGTACAACAATCAAATGTTTCCAAATCCTTGCCAACATGTGTCATTTTCTGTTTTCGTAAGAGTAGACATCCTACTTACATATAGAACTACTGTATGCTTCAGCAATTTCACCTCTAGGTATATGCCCATAAAAATTGAAATCAGAGCCTGAAGGTTATATTTGGACAATTATTTTCATAGAAATAATATTCACAATAGCCAAATTGTGAAAACAATTGAAGTGTCCATCTGATGAATGAATATACAAAATGTGGTATATATGAAACGATTATTTTTTTTTTGCCTTAAAAAGGAAAAAAACCTTCTGACACATACTAAAACATGGATGAACCTCAAGGACATTATGCCAAGTGAAAGAAGCCAGTCACAAAAAGAAAAATATTGTATGATTCCAACTATCTGAGGAACATAAGTAGTCAAACTTATAGGGACAGAAAATAGAAGGATGGTTGCCAGAGATTATGGGGAGGGGAGGATGAAGAGATGCTTAATGGACATAGAGTTTCAGTTTTGGAAGCCAAAAAAAAGCTCTGGAGGTTGGATGTGCAGCAGTCAATGTGTGTGAATATACTTATGAACTGCACACTTAAAATGGTTATGATTGTAAATTTTATAAGTGCACTTTGTGTGCACATATGTGCTCAGTTGTGTCTGACTCTTTGTGACCCCATGGATCTTCCAGTCTCCTCTGTCCATGAAATTTTCCAGGCAAGGATACTGGAATGGATTGCTATTTCCTCCTCCAGGGGATCTTCCCAATATAGGGATCAAAACTGATCTCTTGCATCTCCTGCATTGACAGATTTTTTATCAACTGCACCACTTAGAAGCCTTATCACTATTAAAAATAATTTAAAAAATATTTTTAAAAATCTTCCCAATGATTCACACAAAAATTCCTCTATAAGACTCATAGGACCTGGATAAAATTTTTTCCCTCAAGTTAATTTTAGTGGTAAAATAATTTGAAATTATCATTATAAAAATACATTTTTACTACTAAAATATGTCTGTGAAATAGATTTAATATCCCTTTATATTGTTGGTCTACTTAACCTCTAAAAATCTTTTCCTATAAATATTTTTAAATTTGTCCTATAAGCAGAAAACTCTAATTCATCATTTATTGCTTAGATGAAGCATTTAAAAACTTGATGGAAACTTGGAAAATTTGTTTTTAATTAAATATATAATTTTCATCAAAAACACATTTCCTGTAAAGAAGTATTGAGTTTTTCTCCTAGTCTTAGAACTATACAGTGTGTCTCTTTCACCCAGGCAGAAAGCTATAGCTTTGTGCAGTCACAGGCTCTAAATTATCAGTTAATCTCCTAAGAGTTTATGCAAGAGAGTAATGTCAATGCAGGCTAGAAAAATGTATCCAACACTTAGACTGAAGTGATAAGGAATGCCCCGCAAGAATGAATCTTCAATACTGGCAATACAGATGATTGTGAAAAGCTTTGCTAGATTCACCAGTCTTGAAATATGTTTATCTATGTGTGTGGTGTAGCTGGTTGACAGTAGCTTTATTAAGTTGTGTCTCTAGCAAAAAAAAAAAAAGGAATGGCATTTATGTTCCATTAGGGTTTCAATATTCGAGACATAGTGCGTCATCGGTGTCAGTACACGGGGGAAGAGTTTGTAAGATCACTTAATGAAACTATACCCACTAGTCCAATAAAATTCGACATTGTCCTTCTCAATATGAAAGTAAAATATTGTCAAAAATGGCCCAGGAATGTTTATGTTCCCTCTCCTCTGCATTTTCAGAATTGTATTTGGTATAGGGAAAATAAAAGGCATTAAAGTTTTTCCTACTTCTCTAATTTCTTAGGATTTCAATATTTTGTTGTTCAGTTGCTCATTTGTGCCCAACTCTTTGGGACCCCTTGAATGCAGCGTGTCAGGCTTCCCTGTCCTTCACCATCTCCCAGAGCTTGCTCAAGCTCATGTCCATTGAGTCGGTGATGCCATCCAAACATCTCATCCTCTGTTGTCCCCTTCTCTTCTTGCCTTCAATCCTTTCCAGCATCAGGGTCTTTTCCAATGAGTCAGTTCTTCGCATCAGGTGGCCAAAGTATCAGAGCTTCAGCTTTAGCTTCAGCATCAGTCCTTCCAATGTGTATTCAGGGTTGATTTCCTTTAGGATTGACTGATTCAATCTTGCAGTCCAAGAGACTCTCAAGAGTCTTCTCCAACACCATAGTCCAAAAGCATCAATTCTTCCATGCACAGCCTTCTTTATGGTCCTACTCTCCTAAAAACTCAGTTTTAAACTGGATAATACACTAGAATAATTAAATAAAAAAAAATACAAAGCCAGTTAGCATTTGCTCTTTGTTCTCTCTCTCTCTCTTTTTTAACCGTTTGTGGATAATTCCTTGTTTTCCTTTTATGAATAATTTGGTTGTGGTTATATTCCATTCCAGGTGGCTCAGTGGTAAAGAATCCGCCTTCAATGCAAGAAATGTGGGTTGGATCCCTGGTTTGGGAAGATCTTCTGGAGGAGAAAATGGCAACCTACTCCAGTATTCTTGTCTAAAAATCCACATGGACAGAGGAGTCTAGAGGACTATAGTCTATGGGGTAGCAGAGAGTCAGACATGACTGAGTGAGAACACATCTAAATATGTAATTATGTGTTCTTTTATTTTTAGACTATATTTAGAGACTGAAATTCTTATATTTCTTTTTGGAATGCTAAGCATGCTACACTTAATTATTACCTTTTTCTAATCAGTCTTGGAAATAAGGACACACAAATTGCTATCTAAAATATATCCTATGGCAACATGATTTTGGAGTATGCATCCATTTGGGCATATTTCAATGCCAATGGCTGAAGCTATACCCTATGACTTTAAGAGTCTACATGAAGATGAAATAGTTAATATAAATGTTTGTTAAACAGAAAGCAAAAATTCTAGTCCAAGTTCTCCAATCATCATCTCCTAGAAAATCCGATCATTGGTTATAAAGAGATATGGGCTAATAACGTTATGGGAGAGGCAAAAGCTACAAGAATTCAACAAAACAATTTTTTAATATAAATTTATTTATTTTAATTGGAGATTAATTACTTTACAATATTGTATTGGTTTTGCCATACGTCAACATGAATCGCCACAGGTATACAGAACAATTTTAATATTTAAAAAAAGAGGCAGAAAAGAGACAAACTTAAATTTTGTCAAAATTTACTCTAAGCATGCTTTGAAATTTTGCATGATTCTACAATTATGGGGCAGTAGTATATTGCTTTCTTTTAAAAGTTC
Source organism: Bison bison bison (assembly GCF_000754665.1). Taxonomy (NCBI): domain Eukaryota; kingdom Metazoa; phylum Chordata; class Mammalia; order Artiodactyla; family Bovidae; genus Bison; species Bison bison. The sequence goes on from NW_011494897.1 coordinate 9,041,872, forward strand.
TTACTTAAAATGTGTGTAGACTACCATCTGTTCTTATCTCATTAACGTTGGAATTCATGGAATTACAGCTAAAGGGGAGTCATGAGGTGGGGTGAGAAAGGGAAGATGTCCAGAAATTTTGTTTGATTGTGCTCTTAACCCCAAACCTGGCCATGTCACTACAGAGAAAACTCTTGTAAATTGATTTTCCAGACAGAGAAGAAACAAGGGTATGCATCCAAGTGATATATAATTTCTACTCTAGATCAAATGTCAGTTCCTTTTTATCTTGTTTTTTTTTTTCTCCATGGGTGTAACATTTAGTTTTGTCTCTATTAAAGAAGATATGTTTTCCCAGATTTCCACGTTAACTGCTGACTTTCATTAGCTTTTAATTTCTGTTTTTTTAAGCAATGCATGAAAATTTGCCTCAAGTTAACAGTGTTTTGAGTCACTTCAAATTACTCAAAGATCTTTCTGAACAAGTGCGGATGTTGCCAAACTGCCCATCCTCAAGGTCAGGGGATTTCCATTTGAAAGGCTCTAGTGGTCACTAAAAATTGCCTTGTGACAGGAGCCGTATGTGTTGGCTGTCTAGAAGCAAAGATGGAGAATGCCTGGCTATTTCTGTAATCCTTTGGCTCCTTATAGTACTCAAAAACTCACATTCTCACAACTTTAGACTCCAGGGTCCTGGGGGACTGAGTACCTGGCTTTTGACATGATGAATTACATATCTCAAGGTTGCAAATTGTTCAGTGAGTTACTTTAAGGAGTTACATTTTTTAGAATGCTTGTACTCACAGCATAGATAAGGGTGTCTACAGTGAAATGTTTATAAAAGTAAATTTTTTTAGTAATGGATATTGTTGAAGTACATATGTTCAAGAAAGCCCTCCAAAATTAAGCAGCTAAACAAAAGCAATACAAAAAAATCCCAAGTATTTAAAGTTTATAAAAAAGAATTGATTTAAGGCCACAACATTCCATTATTTATTAAAACTTCCATGTTCCTAGTTAGTGTGTGAATGTGTGTATATCTGTTTATATAACATTTGTAATATGAAATGCAGTTTTCTGTTGTTTTGTTTTGGGTGCCTTTCTTTGAAGCATGGATATAAAATTTAACCCTTATAGAAAGGATGGGTTAAACTTAACTTTGTAATACCTTTTGTTAATACCAAGAACTATATTAAAATATTGGGTTTAAAAAAGTATTCCTGCACTCAAACATTTATTTTTCCTCTTCTGAATAGTACTTTTGTGAGATGTATTCATAGATACGCTGTGTTTATACTGTTAACAACCTTTGAATTTTAACTTATTAATCATCATAGCAGAAATATGAAAGTTGAAGTTTAGAAAATAAAGTGATATGCCCAAGGTTATTCAAATAGTAAGTGGTAGTGTTTTCTAATTCCAAGCTTCATGACTATCCTCATTCTCATCATTTCATGAATATATTTAACTTATGGATACAATTAGAGGATAAATATCTCCTTACTACTAAGTCAAGGACAGAAAATGCTTATATAAAAACTCAATGGATAGGTCTGAGAAGTAAATGTAACTTAATATTTCTTTTTGCTAGTTAAAGTAATATATAGGACACTGGAACTGAATACTCAATAGTGCTAATTCTAACTTAGCTTTAATATTTGGAAGATGAAGGAACACTTGTGACTTTTTTGTTCAAGTAATTATAATTGATAGTACATTTGTTCTCACTGATTGACATGTTTTATCCTTGACAGTTGAAAAACTTAAGGATAAAATCAATCATTGATTAACTGTCATCTCATCTTGTCCCATGAAAGACTAAATTATGTTTGCATTTCAAATGAGTTAATGTTAGCCAAAGGATCACATAATAAAGAGGTTTTAATGAATACACTGAATGAAAAAGCATTAATAATGAATTATATTGATCCAGATGTTCAAGCTGGATTTAGAAAAGGCAGAGAAAACAGAGATCAAATTGCCAACATCTGTTGGATCATCGAAAAAGAGAGAGTTCCAGAAAAATGTCTACTTCTTTATTGACTATGCCAAAGCCTTTGACTGTGTAGATCACAACAAACTGTGGAAAATTCTGAAAGAGATGGGAATACCAACCACCTGACCTGCATCCTGAGAAATCTGTATGCTGGTCAAGAAGCAACAATTAGAACTGGACATGGAACAACAGACTGGTTCCAATAGGGAAAGGAGTATGTCAAGCCCATATACATCACCCTGCTTATGTAACATATGCAGAGTACATCATGGAAAATGCTGGACTGGATGAAGCACAAGCTGGAAGCTAGATTGCCAGGAAAAATATCAGTAACCTCAGATATGCAGATGACACCACCCTTATGGCAGAAAGTGAAGAAGAACTAAAGAGCCTCCTGATGAAAGTGAAAGAGGAGAGTGAAAAAGCTGGCTTAAAACTCAACATTCAAAAAACTAAGATTATGGCATCTTGTCCCATCACTTCATGGCGAACGGAAGTGGAAACAATGGAAACAGTGACAGACTTTAGTTTTGGCGGCTCCAAAATCACCGCTGATGGTGACTGCAGCCATGAAATTAAAAGATGCTTGCTCCTTGGAAGCAAAGTTATGACCAACCCAGACAGCTTATTAAAGAGCAGAGAAATTACTTTGCCAACAAAGGTCTGACCATAATCAAATTATGGTTTTTCAAGTAGTCATGTATGGATGTGAGAGTTGGACTCTAAAGAAAGCTGAGCACCAAAGAGTTGATGCTTTTGAACTGTGATGTTGAAGACTCTTGAGAGTCCCTTGGACTGCAAGGAGATCCAACCAGTCAATACTAAAGGAAATCAGTCCTGAATATTCATTGGAAGGACTGATGCTGAAGCTGAAACTCCAATACTTTGGCCACCTGATGCAAAGAACTGACTCATTGGAAAAGATTCTGATGCTGGGAAAGATTGAAGGCAGGAGGAGAAAGGGATGACAGAGGATGAAATGGTTGGATGTATTCACCAACTCAATGGACATGAGTTTGACTAAGCTCTGGGAGTTGATGATGGACAGGGAAGCCTGGCTTGCTGCAGTCCTTGAAGTCACAAAGAGATAGACATGATTGAGTGGCTAAACTGAACTGGTTAATAATGAGAAGAAAAAAAAAATGTAATAATCACAAGCGAACAAGCAACTTCAAGAAGACAAATAATTTATTTGGGTTCATAGAAATTCAATGATACCCTGGTAAATGACATTGTAACCCTTATCATCTGAGATGTCAGGGAAGCCCATGTACACATAAGCCCATATCCATCTATATACCTGTAGATTTATTATAAGGATTGTTTTTTATGCAGTGGGAAACAATTGATCAGCTTATACAAAACTACTTCCTTTTCATTTGATGTTGGGCCTGAGTCAGCAGGGTAGATAGTGAGATAATGGGGGAAGAAAAGATTGATGTGCGCTAAAAAAATAGAAACTCATGAAGATGAGCTAGGACACATTTTGATACTCACTGCCTCCAAGTCTCCAATTTCAAAGATGTGCAACCTACAGGAGAAACTTTTGTCAAGAAACTGAGCATACATCTGTCCCCAGAGTGGAAGAAGACAGTGAAAAACTTCAAGCAGAAGCTAGAGGCACAGAAGGTCTGGCTTTTGCCCATGTCAGGAAGAAAAGCCAGAAAATTCAGGGAAAACAACCTTGAACTTCAATAGTACAAGACCTGGCACTGAACTTCCTGGTGTAAAAAGAATGTTTCTGATGCTTTGAAGCCCCATTTTAATTATGCAAACCATTCCTGTGGCCACTACTAACCCAAGGATAGAATTTTAGGGAATTTAAGTCCATCCAGCATAACTTTCCTAATAGCTCATCAGGTAAAAGAATACACCCACAATGCACAAGACCCAGGAGATGCAGGTTTAATCCCTGGGTTGGGAAGATCTCCTGGAGGAGGAAATGGTAACCCATTCAAGTATTCTTGCCTGGAGAATTCCATGGACAGAGGAACCTGGTGGGCTACACTCCATGGGGTTGCACAGAGTCAGACATGATTAAGCACATTCTGGTTTAGTTCAGTTCAGTCGCTCAGTTTATTCCGACTCTTTACAACCCCATGGACTGCAGCAAGCCGGGCTTCCCTGTCCATTACCAACTCCCGGAGCTTGCTCAAACTCATGTCCATCCAGCTGGTGATGCCATCCAGCCATCTTATCCTCTTTTGTCCCCTTATCCTCCTGCCTTCGATCTTTCCCAACATCAGGGTCTTTTCAAGTGAGTCAATTCTCACATCAGCTGGCCAGAGTATCACTGCAGAGGGTGACTGAAGCCGTGAAATTAAAAGACTCTAGCACATCCAATCATAGCTAAATTATTGCATTGCAAATCCATGATTGTTCTAAGTTATGCCAGTCTGAGCTTTAGAAAAATAATAATTTGCCATATAACCTTATATATTTTAAATACATTTTTTCAAACTCTGATTAAAGAGAAATATACAATTTAATATTGAGATTATTTATTCAAAAACTGTGTACACATTAACTAGCATAGTACAACAAAAGTAAGGATAATTGAAATTTAAGGACAGGAGTAGCCAGAGGTATGACATGATGCAGTGTTGGAAGTCACATTTTCAAAGATGCTGTCTCCTTTTATTTTTGAGTAATCAATTCACCTGTTATTCCTCTATTCTTATTTTATAAATATTTTCAACCTTTTTTTGTGTGATGTAGGTATGCAAGTGTTTTTATGACCTTTTCTCATGGAAATCTTATCACAAGCTCCAAGTCCTTTGAAAACACTTCTTGGAGACACCCTTGAGGATGGATAGCTTTCAGGATTAATGAGGAAAAGGTAAATTTACAAAGCAGAAATACTGATGTTTTGACATCAGAAATGCATTAACTGATATCCCCAATAATCAGTGAACAGAATATTTTTCAAAGGTGTATAGTGCTTACATGTGGTCATTTCATCACAAATCATAAAAATGTCCAGCCCTTCAAAGAGGTAATCAGAAATAACTCCTTGGAAATGTAAAGCCTCTGACAATTTGCTTTATTTTATGACAGTTAATTTAGATATTTCCACACACAATGGCAAATATTTGTGTGCCAGTGTATGTATGTGCACACCTAAAAATTTGTGCTTTACTAATGTGTTCTTAATTGCCATGATGCTTTCAGATGAATGGAAATTGCTCCTATTATTTATTTTAGCAAATGAAAATTAAAATAATATATTAAAGAAAATACATGTACCTTTAGATGTTTTATTTGTGACATTATGATATCATAGACATTATTGCCAAACTCTTATAAGATGCATTTAAGACTTTTAAAAATTAGAAATAAAATGAAAATGGATGTGGCTTTCTATTGCATTTATTCATTCAGAGAGCTTTATAATAAAACAATAATTCTGCTGAATACCATATATACTCAAGGAAAGCAAGATAATTTTTTTTCCTTTTTAAATTCTTTATTTAGCATTGGGGTTAGCTGATTAACAACATGATAGTTTCAGGTGAACAGCAACTGGACTCAGCCAGAATTACATATAATATGCTTAAATGTCTGAAAGAGTTCCTGGTTTAGAGAAACTTGGTTTAGAGATGCTTGATATAATATAAACACAATATAGACACTTTTCAAAGGCTATCTTGCAAATTTAAATTAGCTAGGGGGAGGGCTTCATTATGGGCTAATGGTATGGTGAAGGAAATACATAGGTATACATTTTTAAATAGGGTAAATGTAAAATAGAATATTTCCCATAAATGATCATAAAACAAAATTAATCATATCCTTCAATATTTTAATACCTATTGCACTTTACTTCAATCCTATGTACTCAGTATCCTTTTTGTGTTTACAACATCAATATATCTCAAAACACAACACTAAGTTATAATCATTATTTGTGACCTGGTCAAAGTCTAGTGGATCATCGAAAAAGCAAGAGAGTTCCAGAAAAACATCTATTTCTGCTTTATTGACTATGCCAAAGCCTTTGACTGTGTGGATCACAATAAACTGTGGAAAATTCTGAAAGAGATGGAAATACCAGACCACCTGACCTGCCTCTTGAGAAACCTATATGCAGGTCAGGAAGCAACAGTTAGAACTGGACATGGAACAACAGAATGGTTCCAAATAGGAAAAGGAGTACATTAAGGCTGTATGAAAAGCAGAGACATTACTTTGCCAACAAAGGTCCGTCTAGTCAAGGCTATGGTTTTTCCAGTGTTCATGTATGGATGTGAGAGTTGGACTGTGAAGAACACTGAGTGCCGAAGAACTGATGCTTTTGAACTGTGGTGTTGGAGAAGACTCTTGAGAGTCCCTTGGACTGCAAGGAGATCCAACTAGTCCATTCTGAAGGAGATCAGCCCTGGGATTTCCTTGGAGGGAATGATGCTAAAGCTGAAACTCCAGTACTTTGGCCGCCTCATGCGAAGAGTTGACTCATTGGAAAAGACATGCTAGGAGGAATTGGGGGCAGGAGGAGAATGGGATGACAGAGGATGAGATGGCTGGATGGCATCACTGACTCGATGGACCTGAGTCTGAGTGAACTCGGGGAGTTGGTGATGGACAGGGAGGCCTGGCGTGCTGCCATTCATGGGGTTGCAGAGAGTCGGACATGACTGAATGATTGAACTGAACTGAACTGAAAGTCTAGTGGCCTGTGTTTGAGTTAATCCATTACATCTGTGACTCAAATTTTTCTGCTATAAAATAAGCAGCTTGGTCCCAATAATGCCTACTGTCCATAATCTATGCCACCTTTTACACAGTAGTTTCTGGAATGAGAAGCAGGTTCTGGGTGATTCTGAAACATGTTGAATTTGGCAAGTAATTCAAGTTCTATAAGACTTGATTCATGAACCCTGAAATGGGAAAAATAAAGAAAGTAATGAAATAACAAATATATATTCAATTTATTTTTAACAATTATCTTTTAGTCCTCAAAGAAACCTTAAAATGGAAGTATAGCTAGCACAATTATGACACTAAAATGTGAAAAGAGTATCTAATTTGCAAATTATTAAAAAAAGTTGATAGGTTAACTAAACTTTCTCTGGCTCAAATTAATTCTTTCACAAAAATACAAGATCCCTAACTTACCTTATACAAATCAAGTGAAAGTACTTTAAACCTGTAATTCATTGTTCAAACATTAAAAATGATGATTGATTAGTAGGACAATTGAATCCATGGTACTAGGTCTATATCTAATGAGGCATTATTTTCAAATTAGAGTTTTCTGATCAGATTTCATAGATAATTTTCAGGTAAACCAACTCATCAAGAACATTTGCTGGATCTATAACATACTGTATATATTAAAATACTATATCATATGCTAGTTTCTAAATATCTGTTCATAAATTTTCTTTAAGATTATACTTCACAAGTAAATTATAAGTTGTGGTGATTTAAAAAACAGAAATAGAATCATATAAGGGCTTGTGTAAGACCTCCAAGTGCTTCAAAAGGGAATTGTGCTTTGGGAATTTTAAACTGTGCTCACATGATATGCTTTGTAAATGTCACATACTGTTAGAGATGTGCCAGTGAATAAAATGATCAAGTAATATAAATGAAAAATATCAGCCTCAAATCAGCAGTAGTAAGTAACCAATCTGGAACACCAGATGGAGAATTAACTGCAATTCAATTATCTATATTAAAATGACTCCTAGGTGCAATTGAAAAAGATACAACATAAAAAAGAGAAATTGACCATATGTAGCTGGTAAAAAAATGATTTGTCAATGCAAAATGAATGATTGCTGTACATACGGCATTTGTTTTGTCATGGGAGGTATTTATGAGTGTGATTCTAGTCACATTGTATTGCTGTTGTGACAAAGACATTGTATTGTCCTGGTAAATCTGTGGTTTATTCTTTCCTAATTAGAAAAGTTATACAAGAAAAAGACATTTTTATAGAAAATAATTTTTGTTTCCTTCTACACTCCACTTAAATTGTGCAGTGATTCAATGAGATTGTAAGTAGAATTCACAGAAAAAAAAGTAAATATAAGCTATATAAATATGACAGTGAATATTTGGAATCACAGTAATCAGAAAATTTAGGTTGAGGAAGCAATGAAATGGTTTTACTTATTCTTATATAGATAAGGATTAATTGATAGCATCCAATCTTAGTGTGGATGTAGGCAAACAAGAACTGGTGCTATTATAAACAATTAACAGAAGTATAAATTTAACAGTATATCTGAGGACAATTTGGATGTTGTCATCCTATTTTAACATGTTCATTTATTTTGGATCAGAAATTCCAGTTCTGGGAGGCTACCTTTCAGAACCCCTGGTAAAATATGTACAGAGGTGTTCATTGCAACATTATTTATTGTGGGTTAAGATTATAAAAATCTGGGCTGTCTCCTAATAGTGGGCTATCTCTTAATGTTTTAAAATAAAAACGAACAAATTAACACTTAACAAGGGGAAAATATATGCTTATAGAAAGTACATTAATAAAACCACTGTGGCCTAAAATTTGTAATATTTCTCACCTCCAAAATATATTGAGGGTACTTAACAGTTTTATTGCAAGTTCATTAAGCATACTGTGTAATTATGCATGTAACATACACTTATACAGAAATGAAAGGACAAGGGACAATGTACACAAAATATAACTGATTCACTGTTTTGATGTTCAGTGTGTCCTTTAATGTAGGTAATTGAGTTGAAGATTATGTGCACGCATCTTTAAACCTGAATCAAGTCACATGTGTTAATTAATAAATACCTGAACATTTAAAATTATTTTATTTGCATTTTCCACTTCAGTTAACATAATGCAAAATACTATTTTTAATAACTGCATACTAACAAGATTTGAATACATGTCTACTATTGGGTGTTTTGTCTTTCTAATTTAAAGATAGTGACATTGGTTAACTTTGTGATGACAGTGTACAAACATGATATTTTTATATATTACTGTCCATGTTTAAGTTATTTTCTCATTTTGGAGTCTTGAAATAGTAATTGAAGCATCAAAGTTTATGAACATATTTTAAAGTTCTTAAAAAACATCACCAGTGTGTTTCCTAAGGGGACTACAGTAGAGATGGTGGCTGCCTCTATTGAGGTTTTTGTGTGCTTTTCTTTTTCTGTTATTTTGATGTGTGTGGACAAGTGCCTATTTAAATTTATACCTATGACTACTGGTGGCAATACATCAAACTTCATATGTATGTAGGCCATCTTTATAAATTTATTTATGGATTTGTTCAGTCATTCTTTTAAATTCTTTAGACAAATCCTTACCTTTTTGCCCATTTCTCAGGAACTGGGTATTTGTAAATGAATTTATATTTTAATCACATGATATTAAAAGAGAAACAAACATTCAAGCAGAGGATAAAAATTCGGATAGGTTAAAAGAACCAATATTTTGATTGACTTATCAGACTGTAATTGGCGATTTTGTTTGCTTTAGCTAAATGAACATAATTATATGCAATTCTTGTTGATGGTTATGGTTTAGTCACCAAGCCGTGTCCAACTTTTGCAACCTTATGGGCTGTAGTCTGCCAGGCTCCTCTGTCCATGGGATTCTCCAGGCAAGAACACTGGAGTGGGTTGCCATTTCATTCTCCAGGGCATCTTCCCAACACAGGAATCGAACCTGAGTCTCCTGCATTGTAGGCAGATTCTTTACCAACTGAGCTACAAGGGAAGGCTGGGGTATGCATTTATTTATCCCAAAAAACTAAAATGAGTAATAGTAAGAACTAAATTTTGTACACAGCACAAATGAGACAATAGTTAACAAAATAAACTTTCTGATTCTGGTTCTGCACATCTGGTTTTCTCTATCACTAGGTTCCTGGGGTGCTCACACCTTTCCCAGGGCTTGTTCTTGCAGTGAACAACAGCCAGCAAGACCCAAGGGCTGGTGGCTGTCCTCAGCATGTCCTCTGAGAGATGGTCATTCCCCGTATGAGGCACCTACCTGTGAATGGTTTTCTCAGCATCTTGGAGGGCATACTGCAAGAAAGTTAATGAAGACAGAATTTCATCAATTTCTGCCTCTGCAGCATCATAGTAACTTCCTTGCCATCCTGTGTGCCAAGGTCCTACCTTTTCCAACAAGAAGAAGGTCTCAGTCCTGAGGGTGTGGTGGGGGGATGGTATCTTGAGCGCCCTTTCTCAGCCCCAGGGGTATTGGCTGCTCTTTGTATCTGTTATTTCTATTCTATTTAGTATTTTCTTACTTCTCAATAGCTATACCCTTATTACTCCAGTCCACTGTTATAACTAATAATTTTTCAATATTAAGCTTTCTCTGTTTAAATTACTATGTGGCTGTAATCCCCTCAACAGAGTCAGATTGATAAGAGAAACTTTGAGTCTTAGGAATTGAAGTTTAATTGGAATGACTTGAAGAAGGATTGGGAGTCAGGAACTGGGGAACTGAGTACAAATAACCCTTCTGAGGAGAAGTGTTTTGCTATACAGAGGAGCAAAGAAACATGGCATGGGATTCGAAGGAGTAATGGGGCAAATTACTGAATATTTTTGAGGATATGAGAGATGACAACACTTAGCATGTGCTACAGTAAAGACCCACAACCACTTTTGAAACCATTCAAATATCTGGGTCGGGTCATTGATCTAGTGGGCAAAATATAATTATATTTACTGAAATGTGTATTCCCCAAGTTAATGTAGACAGAGAGGAGGACTAAGACCTGACCTCTTGGTAGTCAGGGATGAGCTGAATTTCTGTCCATACTAAACAATGCAGAGAATATTCAGAACAGAAGTTGAAGACAGAGAGGGTTAATTAAATGCTGGAACATGAATTCCAGCAGTCCCACTGAAAGGGCTTATAGATGGGAAGAGATGGGGAGAAGACCAAATGGCTTGGTATACACTGAGAGTGCATGGGGGGCAATGATTGAGAAGTGTGAGGCATATTACAGTAACCAACATTCACAAGGAAAAGAGGATATATTGAAATGGTCTTGGTAGACATTAGAGATGCAGTGATGATGATTGTGGGGCCATTCTGGGGGTTTCTTTTAAAACTTGTTAATGGCAGTGTGGAGGGTAGTCCCTGAACAGGAAACTCCTTTTTCACTATTTCTGTGATGAGAACAGTCCTTGAAACTCTCCTTTGTTATCTCACTAAAATGCCTTTCTTTTTCTTTTTTTTTTTCTATTCTGTTGTCATTGTTTAGTTGCTAAGTCGTGTCCATCTCTTTTGCGACCCCATGGATTATAGCTCATCAGATCCTCTGTCCATGGGATTTCCTAGGCAAGAATACTGGAGTAGATTGTCCTTTCCTTCTCCAGGGGTATCTTCCCAACCCAGGAATTGAACCCATGTCTCCTGCATTGGCAGGTGGGTTCTTTATCAGTGAACCACCAGGTTTCCTCTTTCTACTATTGAAAAATTACTTTCCCACTAAATTATGGTTGCTTGATAAGGTTCACATCTTAGCATCTTATTTTTTTTTCTTTGTAACTACTTTTTGAAAAAGTTTGCCATGCTTACATTTTCATTAAAGCATATTTTATTAATCCCTTAGGGTGCATCAGGTACTGAATCAGTCATTAAAGGAAGGAAAGTGAAAAAGTTTCAGTTCTTGTTTCAAGGACATTACTGTCTATAAAAGTTTCTTCTATGCCTACTTCACTGAGAGTTTATAAATCATAAAATATAGTTGAATTTTTTATCATAGGATTTTTCTGCATCTATTGATATAATGTTAATTTATTCTGTTTACATGGTGAATTGTAGATTGATTTTCATGTTGAAAACAAACTTTCAATCCTGGAATAAATCTAACATTGTGGATTTAGTTGAAACAATATTGTTCAGGAGTTTTTCTTCTAAGTTCAGACTGAGAATGCTGTGGACTTTTACTAGTTTATAATGTTCTCATTATGGTTAAGAATAAGTTTATCCTAATCTCTTAAAACCAGTGGAAATATGTTCCCTCTCTTCATTTTTCTCCCCACTTCTCTGGAAAATTGTGCCTCACTGGTGTTATGTATTTCTTAAATATCTGGAGAGTTCCTTTCCTTTCTGATAAACATTTTTAATGGTGCAATCTTTTTCTCCTAATTATCTTTTAGTTATGCTTCACAAATTTCAATACATTGTGCTTTAGCTTTTATTCCACAAAATATTTGCTAATTTCCTGTGTGATTCTGATCTATGAGTTACTTAGAATCTTTTTATTTTCCAAATATTTGGAAATTATCCCAGATATCTTTTTGTTATGAATGTTGGTTCAATTTCATTGTTCTCAGAAAACATACTCTGTATGAAATCTACTTGTTTATACTTTTTGAAATTAGTTTTAAGCTTCAGAATGTGGTTTATCTTGGTGAACCTTCAGTTTGAAATTATAAGCTACGTGCACTCTGCTATTTTCAGGCGCAAGGTTGTATAAATGTCCATTAGACCACATGGGTTGGCAGTTATTTCAATGACAGCTTTTGGTCTTGTTCTTTGAATTTGCTGATATTTTTCCAATTTTTATTTCATATATATAGGATTTCTGATTACCTTTTTATTTTTTGACTTCTAAATTATTTCCACTGTTTTCTGGGTAATTTACACTGTATACTTACAATCTTTAAATTATATTCAGATTCATTGGGAGCACACCAAGGTTATTTGTTGGTTAATAATTGTGTATACTTTAAAAGAATATTTTTTTAAAAATTTACCTTTTTTTTATGAGGATGGAGTGTCAAAGTGTCACTGTTTAATTGGATGATCTTCAATTTCTCCTGTAAGAGTTGTAACTCTTTAAGCTTTTTCTTCATATAGAATGTTGATTTGTTATTTGTATAGACATATATGATTCATTCTAAAATAGTTGGTTTGAATCAATACAAATTTTTCTAGCTGTTCATCTTAACATTTTTGATTGACTTTCATTTACCTGATATCAGTATTATTACTGATTATCATTTCTCCTTACAAGTTCTGAATCAATAAAATTAATATAAAACACATCTTAGAATTTTTTAGCAAAGTGTTGTTTTTCTGAGCTAGTCCCACTGATGCTATTTTAAATTTTCCAAAATGTATTTGTACTTTAAAATGTTTTCTGCCTCTTTAATGTTATCTCTAATAATATTGCAAATTACCAAATCTTCTTAGGTTCTCAATATTACTAATATGATATTTGTAAATATATACTCATTTACTTACTTTGTTTTCTTCATAAGCCTGTTTCCTTTTTAATAATATTTGATTTTGTTACTGATCATCTTATCTTTCTAATGGTTACAGTATGGATTTGAAGAGAGGCTGGGTTCAAGTTTCAATACTTAACTTACTAGCTGTTTGGCTTTATGCAAATTGCATGCTTAATAATAATTTCAGACTGAAAGATTGATATGATGATTAAATTCTTAAAATATATATAGTGCTATTAGAATAGTGTTTTGATAGTGAGAAATACTATAGCCCTTAGCTAACATATTTATTTGTTAGCCTCAGCCTAAATTCTATAATTTTCTAATTATTTTGTTGACCAAACTAGCATACAATTTATCTGTCTTTGTTTTCCTTATTTTATAACAAATGTCCATCTATATATTATTTCTTAAAGAATACCTATATAATATATCTCATAGGCAATATTCTTTAAGAAAAATTAGTGGCTATAATGTTTGCCAATATTAACATAGCAACAGAAATATAAATAAGTCAAATAATTCTTGTACAAAATTCAGCTTATTATACAAATTTACAAAATTATGAAAATCATAATGTTTATTATGCTTAGAGATAGGGCACTCTATGTCTCTACTTCTTTTTTTTAATTTTATTTGATTTTTAAACTTTACATAATTGTATTAGTTTTGCCAAATATCAAAATGAATCCATCACAGGTATACATGTGCTCCCCATCCTGACTTCTTAACTTTTACAACAATCCTGTGTACTATGATTTGAGCTAGTGAAGATAGCATAGAATGATGTAAACCTTGTTTGGAGTTTGTGTTACAGGGCAAACAAATACCAGGTGGAATAAGCACAAGTCTAAATGCTTAACACATGTTTTGATATCTTAGTAAACTATTGTAATTCTTACCATCTTTTAAATATCTGATCTCAAGAATCCAAGAAGAAAAATTATTAATCAGAATGCCAAAATCTGCATTTCATATGGTAAATCATCATTTATAAGGAATCATAAATGTCAAAAGTGGGATATTCTTAGAGAGTAAAGGTTGACTTTATTATCAATAATATGCATTATTAATAACTTCATTATATAGTCATCAGAATTCTCAAATATGTCATTACAAGTAAAAAATAATGCTTAATAGACTGCTTCCCAGCATGATACTTATATCATAAACATTAGATAATGCTAAGGTTGAAAAACTCCACATTCTACAGAGTGCTTGAATCTCTGACTCCTATGACAGTATATTCACAAAATTTTACTGTACATTAATTGCAAATGTTCAGGTAAATTGAGAAGACCAATCATTTATGCTGCCTTTTTAAAGAAGCAATGTTTCTGCTAATATTGAAGAGTTATATCCCAATTTTACTTTTGATATTTTCATGACTACTCAACACAAATATTATGAATTATTTGGTTTAGTAACAGTGAGCTAGCTTCTAAATTCTGGAAGGGAAGCCTGGAGGTGATTGCTGCAAGTGCATTACATAGCAATATGAAATGAATTCCAAAGGATGTGTCTGTATGTGTTTCATATACTTTAAGATATATATTTAATGAATATTTGGCCCTACCTGAGGTTATTTCTTATAAATAAAGAAATGAGAAACAATTTCTGTTCTCATACACAGATAGGCATACAGACCATTGGCATTTGGAAATTAGGTTTATGTGCAAGTTAATACTGAGAACTTTAGGTGTTCCCCAAAGTGTGCCAGTTCCATTCTCACTGTAAACGAGCATGATTAATTGCCATATTTCACAGGGATTCCTCTAAGAGCTTTATTACAAGGCTCTATTTCTAAGTAAGTAAAGCTAATATCAATCACTGACCTCTTCATGCTGTAGAAACATTATTGATAATGTACTAGCTTAGGAAGTAAGAGTCATGGGATTCCCAGATGGAGCAGTGGTAAAGAACCCACCTACTAATGCAGGAGATGCAAGAGGTGTAAGTTTCATCCCGGGGTTGGGAAGATTCCCTGGAGGAGGAAGTAGCAACCAGCTCCAGTATTCTTGACTGGGAAATCCCATGGACAGAGGAGCCTGGTGGGCTACAGTTCATGTATCAGGTCACAAAAATTAAGACACAACTGAGCATACACACACACACACACACACACACACGTAAGAGTCAAGCCAGAAGGTTATTTTTTAGTAACAATAAAGCTAACAAGAAGTATTATTTGAGCAATACATCTGTGCCTCTTATACCTTCTTGTGATCATCCAATCAGTCTCAAAGACCAACTTTCTTTCTCAGAACATGTATTTAAAGTCCATTAACCTCATGATTCAACTTATCCTGCCTCACAAAACTCCAGTGCTTTATCTCTACAACTTTCAAGCATTTCTTCCAGCAATTCTAATATATAGAATTAAGGACAATAACTTCATGATAACAAATTCTGGCTAGGAAGTTATAATAAAAAATGCAATGCAATTTATGGCAGATGTTGTTGTCCAGATTAGCCATCTTGTTTGAGATAAGACATTTCAATGCATAGAGCATATGAGCTCAAGCCCACTATTGGAAATCTGCTCTCTGAATGTTTATGAACTTACCACTTTTCTAAACACCTACTGCAAAATATCATTCTGCTGTCTAGACTTTTTAAGAATTGAATTCATCTCAAATCAAATAATTCTTGGACCAAGTTCTATTACTTTTATGCCAGCTCTTAAAATTGACATTTAAAACAATGGTATTGGAACAAGGCCAGCCAAATAATGTTAAACAGCTTTGAAAAGTCACATAATGTGACTGACACAGTCAAGCTTCAGTTTATTACATTGAGAAGTAGAGATGATGTGATATTAGTTAACATTTTCCCAGAAAATTATCTCAGTTCCTACTGTACCTTCACCCCTGCTCTGTGTGAGGTTACAAAGACAGCAATTCCTACGTGGAACAACAGAATTTGAGGATTGAGACTATACACAATTATTCCAATTGCTAATTTACTAATTAATGATTGAATAATATTATATCCTTATTGTTTAGCTAAAATATAGTGTAGTAGCACAAAACTCTGAAAAGAATGAGGAAGATAATTTGTATATAATTAATGAGGCTAAAGAGGAGTTGGTATTTTTTATGAAGCTTGGATCTAAATCTTTGGATTTTGTTCTCTTGCTGCTGTTGTGTAGTATAGAAAATTGAAGCAGTGCATACAATTTCTGTGTACCCTTGCCTGGACAAGCAGTAAGGTCAACTTAGAAGGGATAGAAGAAATGAAGAAAAGTGAAAGGAAATGAAAAGATAAGAGAGACATAGATTGAGCTTAAAGATTCAGCAACATAAAGACAAATAAAAGAATGTGATTTTAGCCTAAGTTACTATCTTGACTTCAAATGGTTCTATAAGCAAATTCTTCCTCTGAGAACTAGGCTGGAAGTAAAAGTGTAGAAATGCAAGAGACAAATTGATATTTTCTCTGCACCTTTCTGTGAATTTCTTGAGAGTTTTGCAATGTAGTTAGTGTACTACTAGTTAATAGTATAGTAGTAGAGTATAATAGTATAATCATATGCTAGTATAGTATACTAGTATAATAGTATACTACTAACTAATTGCAGAGTACATCATGCAAAATGTTGGGCTGGATGAGGAACAAGCTGGAATCAAGATTTCCGGGAGAAATATCAATAACCTCAGATGTGCAGATGACACCAACCTTATGGCAGAAAGTGAAGAGGAACTAAAGCCTCTTAATGAAGGTGAAAGAGAAGAGTGAAAAAGTTGGCTTCAAACTCAACATTCAGAAAACGAAGATCATGGCATCTGGTCCCATCACTTCATGGCAAATAGATGGGGAAACAATGGAAACAGTGAGAGACTTTATTTTTGGGGGCTCCAAAATCACTGCAGATGGTGACTGCAGCCATGAAATTAGAAGACTCTTGCTCCTTGGAAGAAAAGCTGTGACCAACCTACACAGCATATTAAAAAGCAGATTCATTACTTTGCCAACAAAGTTCCATCTAGTCAAAGCTATAGTTTTCCCAGTAGTTATCTATAATGTGAGAGTTGGACCATAAAGAAAGTTGAGTGCCAAAGAACTGATGCTTTTGAATTGTGGTGTTGGAGAAGACTCTTGAGAGTCCCTTGGACTGAAAGGAGATCCAAGCAGTCAATCCTAAAGAAAATCAGTTCTGAATATTCATTGGAAGGACTGACGCTGAAGCTGAAACTTCCTTAGTTTGGCTGCTTAATATGAAGAGTTGACTCATTGGAAAAGACCCTGATGCTGGGAAAGATTGAAGGTGGGACAAGGGGATGACAGAGGATAAGATGGTTGGATGATATCACCAACTCAATGGACATGAGTTTGAATAAGCTCTAGGAGTTGGTGATGGACCGGGAAGCCTGGCTTGTGGCATCCGTGGGGTAGCAAAGAGTTGGACAAGACTTAGGGACTGAAATGGAGTGAAATGAACTGAACTAATTGATTCTCTAAGAGTAGAAAATCAATATACACTTTTTAAATGATTGAATTTATTTGCTAAGCTGTCTTTCTACTTTATATATTTCTCAATTTACTATTTTGGTAATTTAGAGTGGTAGACATTATCTCTTTTTCACAGAGGAATAATTTTAAACACATACACAAAATGCCATAAAGAGCTGTTAAACAATAGATGTATTACTCAGCCATTAAAAAGAATACATTTGAATCAGTTTTAATGAGGTGGATGAAACTGGAGCCTATTATACAGAGTGAAGTAAGCCAGAAGGAAAAACACCAATACAGTATGCTAACGCATATATATGGAATTTAGAAAGATGGTAACAATAACCCTGTGAACGAGACAGCAAAAGAGACAGTGATGTATAGAACAGTCTTATGGACTCTGTGGGAGAGGGAGAGGGTGGGAAGATTTGGGAGAATGGCATTGAAACATGTAAAATATCATGTATGAAACAAGATGCCAGTCCAGGTTCGATGCACGATACTGGACGCTTGGGGCTAGTGCACTGGGACGACCCAGAGGGATGGTATGGGGAGGGAGAAGGGAGGAGGGTTCAGCATGGGGAACACATGTATACCTGTGGTGGATTCATTTTGATATTTGGCAAAACTGATACAATTATGTAAAGTTTAAAAATAAAATAAAATTAGAGAAAAAAAAAAAAATTATGTAAAGTTTAAAAATTAAATAAAATTAAAAAAATAAAATAAAAAATACAAAGACAAAAAGATAAACACAAAAATGAAAAAAACTCTCAAAAGCAAAATTCTGTAATGATGTCAATGAACACACAGTCCACCTAGGCCATTCATACTTATTCACTCAAGCAGTAAAGAAAGACATTTATAAATGCTATTTTATACCATTTTTTCAATAGAAATGTGTTACTGCCTTTGTCTTTTGAAGGGAGTTTTGGGCAGGTGGCTTCCCCGGTGGCTCAGAGATTAAAGTGTCTGCCTCCAACGCCGGAGAACCTGGTTCGATCCCTGGGTCAGGAAGATCCCCTGGAGAAGGAAATGGCAACCCACTCCAGTATTCTTGCCTGGAGAATCCCATGGACGGAGGAGCCTGGTAGGCTACAGTCCACAGGGTCGCAAAGAGTCGACACTACTAAGCGACTTCACTTTCACTTTCTTTCTTTGGGCAGGTAGAATACAACGAGACCTGAAAGAGCTTGGATTAATGGCGCCTGCAGTGGTATTTGGATGCTTTGTCAATAGGATAAGGCAATAGATTGGCCATGTCTGAACAAACCCTGCTCTGTGCTCTGTGCTTTGTGGATAACTTGCACCTCAATGGCACAGCTACATTTTCCTGACCTTAATTTTCCAGCCCTTGAAATGTAATTCGAGCCCTTGGCTCGAATTCACCATGCTATTCTTTGAGATTCAAGATGACAGAGCACAACCTTTTTATGTTTTCAGGGAGTAAAGATGATTGTAATGATCACAATGGTAGCAACAGAGTTACTATCACTATCATTGTAATTATAACAGACACTCTTCTTTAATTCTGAATTTGCTTTTTCAGCATGCCAGGAGCTTATAAATGTTCTATTTTATATGTAAAAAACTTTAAAAGGAGCTTAATTTCATCTCTGGAGTAAAATCTTGACAAAGGATCATCTGATAGTTTGTATATAATTTTAAACATTCTATAATTTGTAAGAATTAGAACAGTAAATTTGCAAGGTTTTATTCTGACAATGTGTATTTTTATACAGTTTGATGTTTTTTCAGATTACATGCTTTGAAGATTTCTGTGCTATGCAAGTGGCTATGCTCAATTCCATGCTTAAAAATATCATGCTCTTCTAGGTATATTTTTATTTCATTAATGGCTTCTTAGTTCATGAATATTTCCCACTTCCTAATACATTTTTTTTTTGCAGAACAATTATATTGAAATCGTCCTAGTCAAAATACATTAAAATTTATTGAAATATTAACAACTGCTTTATTGAAGTCCTTTTAACCTAAAACTTTTATGTTTTTTTAAAACTATCAGGATAAAATTGGTAAAGGAGCAGGTACAAATATAAAGAAGATGTTTTTTTTCCTTCAAGTAACTTAGAGAAACATTCCAGAGAAGGCAATGGCACCCCACTCCAATACTCTTGCCTGGAAAATCCCATGGACGGAGGAGCCTGGTAGGCTGCAGTCCATGGGGTCGCTAAGAGTCGGGCACGACTGAGCGACTTCACTTTCACTTTTCACTTTCATGCATTGGAGAAGGAAATGGCAACCCACTCCAGTGTTCTTGCCTGGAGAATCCCAGGGAAGGGGTAGCCTGGTGGGCTGCCGTCTACGGGATCGCAGAGTCAGACATGTCTGAAGCGACTTAGCAGCAGTAGCAACAGCAGAGAAACATTCTGTTTTTATGTTGGTTTGAAAGACATTTACAGACCTTAAATTTCATCTTTAACATAAGCCAGAGTGCAAGGCGTTCTGTTGTGTGGTTTAAAGGACAGACTGAAGGAGGTTGTCTGTCTTCAAATTCTTACACTACGACTTTCTGTTTGTGAGGCTTTCAATAAACTTCTCCATGCCTCACTTTCTCATATTCTTTATCAGAAAAGAAAAAAAAAAAGATTTGTAAAAAAGGAAGAAAAGAGGAAGGAAGGAAAAATGGTAGAAGGAAATAGGTGAGTTTGTCTGGTAGATATAATACTTTGAGACAAAATGGATCATGCTTAGAACTGTGCCTTGTACAAAATACACACTCACTACATAAGTGTGTGCTATCATGACTACCACTGTAAGGCAGAGATGGCCCTCACATTTTACAAATAAGCAAATTTATGATCATAGAAATTATAACTTGTTAAAAGTCAAAAGAGTTAATCCTTGTGGTCTATTTATGTAAAGTCAATTTTTATGGGAGGAATATTTTCTGCATTTAGTGAGAAACAGAGATTGGCAATTTATTTCCATGATTTACTATAATAGTGATTTGCTGTATTGTTGATCTCTTATAAAGATTTTCATTTTAAATACTATTAGAAAATATAATGATTATCAGTATATGCAATCACTGTTGAGCACAGGGAAGAAAGTTGATATGACTTTACGAAAGTAGCATCAGGTTTATGTTGAACTACAAACTGATTATAACTGGGTTTTAAATCAAATGTATGTCTTTTTATGCTGTGCATCTGCCACTTTCTAATGAATGACTTTGGGCAAGATATTAATTTCTCTCAGTCTTGATTCCTTCAACTGAAAAATGAGAATAACAAAAACATCTTCTTCATGGTTTATTAACTAATCCAGTTGTCTTCCCCTGAAATACTTTCATAATTGGATATCAAAACATGCATGGGAATATTTATTGCATTATTTATAATAGTAGAAATTGTCATTGAATGTATAAATATATCTTCTTTGATAGAGGGATGCATATAAATTACTTTGTTATTAAAAAGTCTAACAAACTAGAAGAAATAGTTTCTCTCTTCAAAATAAAAACAAACTGATACCAAAATAAAGTTGACTTAATTATCTTTTAATGTGAGAGACCAAAAATAATACTAATACTCATTATCCTTACTCATGGCAGCATTGTTTGCATTGATTCAACTGTAGAAACAATTTGAGTATTCATCAGTGAATGAATGGATAAGCAAAAGTGAATGAATGGATAAGCAAAAATGAATGAAAAAGTAAAAATGAATGGATAAGCAAATATGGCCATGTTATTCAGCCATATATGAAAATAGAGTAAAATGGTGCCTCCACTGTGGAAAAAGTATGGCAGTTCATCAAAAACTTAAACATAAATTAGTGAAAGCTCCATCACTAATTCCACAAGTGAAAATTCCACTTCAGAGTATATACCCAAAAATTTGAAATAAGGGAGTGAAAAGTACACCTTTATTCATATCAGCATTACTCAGACTGGGCAAAAGGTGGAAGCCACCCAAGTGCCGATGTATAGATGAAGTGAGAAAATGAGATATATGTACAAGGGTCTATTATTCAGTCTAGAAACTAAGGAAATTAAAGCACTTGCAATGATCTACTTGAGCCTTAAAGGCATTATGCTGATGAAATAACTTGGTTCCAAAAGGATGAATATTATGTTTCCATTTCTATGAGGTATCCAGAGAAGTGAACTTCAGACACACAAGATAGAACGTGGTTGACAAGTGTTGAAGAGAATTAGTATTTATTGGATGCAGTTTCACTTGGCAAAAATGAAAACGTATGAGAGATGGACAGTGAGTATATTTCTACAACAATGTGATTAATGTCATATAACTATATACTTTGAATGGTAAAGGTTATGTTTAGTAGATTTAATCACCATAGAAAATGTGAATACATGTAATACTGATACATATTACAATGTGAGTTAATATTGAAAACATCCTAAGTGAAAGAAGCCATAAAAAAAATCTACCTAGATCACATTCATCTTGTGTGCTTTAAATCCACTACTGTTGATCCTAGGGATCAAACCTGGGTCTCCTGCTTCGCAGGAAGATTCTTTATCATCTGAGCTGCCAGGAAAGCTCTAAAAGTCTAATTGTTTTCAAGTGTTGTGAAGATGCAGGAAAGTCTTCAGGACACTTCCAGGAAAAAAAAAAAAAAGAATCAGAATGGAAAAAGACATTTGGACAGGTGGTAAAAGTGGAAGGTGGACCATTGGATTAGAAGGTGAAAGCCATAACGATTTCTCATTTGGGGGCTATGTGGGTATTCCCTGAGACAGTGTCCTTCCTAACACACACACTGGAAACTGTCATTTAAATTGGCATATGTGGTAAATCGATGATAACTGGGGAATCTGAACTTATAGATAAAGAGTAAGTTCACTGTATGTTTGAAATTACTATAAAATAAATAACTTTCCAAAACAAACATATAAAGACCATACCAGAATAGTAGATAAGACTTCCCATTTCATGATAAGGGCCAAGCCCTACCGAGATTCAGTTCACTCAAAATGGTTAAGCTAATTGCTCTTAGATAAATTACCATATTATTAAAAGTTACTGTGGAAGGGTTATATTAGTAGTAACTATGTCTTGGGTGTTGTGAATGCCCAGGGGTATGGTAGAAACAATGGACTTTTTGAATTAAAGCTTTTCACATCAAACCACCCAAAGGTATGTGTAATACATGAATTTAGTAAAGTCGCATGATACAAAAGCAATACACAAAAGCCAGTTGGATTTCTGTACAGTAATAAAGAAGAAGTATCAGAAAGGAAAATTAAGAAAGAAAATCTCATTTAAAACTGCATTGAAAAGAAACAGAACAGAGAACTCTGAAATAACCCCACACATAGGTGGTCAGTTAAATTATGACAGAGCTGCCAAGGATGTACACAAGGACATACACTGAGGAAAATACCCTCAGTAAAGGATGCCAAGGAAACTAGACATCACACACAAAAAAAGGTCTCTGCAGTATGGTACTGGCACAAAGACAGAAATATAGATCAATGAAACAAAACAGAAAGCCCAGAGATAAATCCACACAACTATAGACACCTTATCTTTGACAAAGGAGGCAAGAATATACAATGGATTAAAGACAATCTCTTTAACAAGTGGTGCTGGGAAAACTGGTCAACCACTTGTAAAAGAATGAAATTAGAGCACTTTCTAACACCATACACAAAAATAAACTCAAAATGGATTAAAGATCTAAACGTAAGACCAGAAACTATAAAACTCCTAGAGGAGAACATAGGCGAAACACTCTCCCACATACATCACAGCAGGAGCCTCTATGACCCACCTCCCAGAATATTGGAAATAAAAGCAAAAATAAACAAATGGGACCTAATTAAACTTAAAAGCTTCTGCATAACAAAGGAAACTATCAGCAAGGTGAAAAGACAGCCTTCAGAATGGGAAAAAATAATAGCAAATGAAGCAACAGACAAACAATCTCAAAAATATACAAGCAATACCTGCAGCTCAATTCCAGAAAAATAAATGACCCAATCAAAAAATGAGCCAAAGAACTAGACATTTCTCCAAAGAAGACATACAAATGGTTCACAAACACATGAAAAGATGCTCAACATCATTCATTATCAGAGAAATGCAAATCAAAACCACTATGAGGTACCATTTCACGCCAGTCAGAATGGCTGCGACCCAAAAGTCTACAAGCAATAAATGTTGGAGAGGGTGTGGAGAAAAGGGAACCCTCTTACACTGTTGGTGGGAATGCAAACTAGTACAGCCACGATGGAGAACAGTGTGGGGATTCCTTAAAAAACTGGAAATAGAACTGCCTTATGACCCAGCAATCCCACTGCTGGGCATACACACCGAGGAAACTAGAATTGAAAGAGACACGTGTACCCCAATGTTCATCACAGCACTGTTTATAATAGCCAGGACATGGAAGCAACCTAGATGTCCATCAGCAGATGAATGGATAAGAAAGCTATGGTACATATACACAATGGAGTATTCCTCAGCCATTAAAAAGAATACATTTGAATCAGTTCTAATGAGGTGGATGAAACTGGAGCCTATTATACAGAGTGAAGTAAGCCAGAAAGAAAAACACCAATACAGTATACTAATGCATATATATGGAATTTAGAAAGATGGTAACAATAACCCTGTGTACGAGACAGCAAAATAGACACTGATGTATAGATCAGCCTTATGGACTCTGTGGGAGA
>NW_011494897.1:9066264-9066597 GCF_000754665.1 Bison bison bison
ATCATATATGAAATGAATCGCCAATCCAGGTTCGATGCATGATACAGGATGGTTGGGGCTGGTGCACTGGGACGACCCAGAGGGATGGTATGGGGAGGGAAGTGGGAGGGGGGTTTGGGATGGGGAACACATATACACCCGTGGCGGATTCATGTTGATGTATGGCAAAACGAATACAATATTGTAAAGTAATTATCCTCCAATTAAAATAAATAAATCTATATTTAAAAAAAAGGTCTCTGCAAACTGTCTTCACCACTCACATAACTACCTGAAATTTTCTACCTCAAGTCATTCCTCTGCTTTCTTTTCTGAAAATGGACCCCACCCACC
>NW_011494897.1:9066697-9073557 GCF_000754665.1 Bison bison bison
ACCCACCTTAGGAGTCAATCACATATAGGAAGCTTCTCCCCACTATTCTTCACCTTTTACTCCCATTGTGATAGAGCAGGTACTGGAGACACTGGGCTCTTATCTGCATGGATGAGACCCATCATTGTCTAGAAGCTGAAGTTCCAGAATGTTCTGAGATTTACCACCTATCTGTGTCAACCTGGCTAGGCACTATCTGGAAGCCAAAACCCTGGTGAACCCAGATCCAGTTTAACCAAACTTGGGATGACCTGTAGGAAAGAGAAAGTGTTAGTCACCAGGCTCCTCTGTCCATGGAATTCTCCTGGCAAAAATACTGGAGTGGGTTGCCATTTTCTTCTCCAAGGGATTTTCTCAACCTAGGGATCAAACCTGCATCTCCTGCTTCACAGGAAGATTCTTTACCATCTGAGCCACCAAGAAAGCTCTAAAAGCCTAATTGTTTTCAAATGTTAGTCACTCAGTTGCATCCGACTCTTTGCCACCCCATGGACTGCAGTCCACAGGCTCTTCGGTCCACAGAATCCTCCAGCAAGAATACTGGGATGGGTAGCCATTTCCTTCTCCAGAGGATCTCCCAGACCCAGGGATTGAACCCAAGTCTCCCACATTGCGGGCAGATTCTTTACCATCTGAGCCACCAGGGAAGCCCTTGTAAAAGTCCAAGTGTTATTAAGAGATATCGTGAGAAGATTACATTATGAGCCACCATATCTTGGATGCTATGGATGAACTAAATAGCTCCACTAACTCAATGGACATGAATTTGAGCAAACTCTGGCAAACTCTGGGAGATAGTGGAAGTCAGGGGAACCTGGAGTGCTGGAGTCCATGGGGATGCAAAGACTTGGAAATGACTTAATGACTTAAAAACAGCAAAAATAATGGACAATCTGTCCCTCAGCCCCAAGGTGGATGGACTCCTACTGGCAAGGTCTGACTTGAGTGGGGCTGTGTAGTGCTGCTAAAAGCAGGTCAGGGTAGGGTGGGAGTCTGCTGCCCTCCCCTTGGGCTCCAGGAGACACTGAGCTGTGAGCTGGGCTCCCAGGAACTGAGCTGCATTCTGGGCAGTGGGAGCAGGACTGTTTGTCCTCAGTCACATGGTAAGCCTTATCCTCTGTTATTCTTTGTATAGAAATCATAATTGAATAATTATATAATTTTTTCTTAAATTAAATTATTTTTAACATTTAGTAAGCAATAATATCAAATCTGAAAAACCTTAAGATCAGGGAGATTATGCAAGAGAACTTTTTAAAGGGTTAAGCTAAATCATGTGGAAGATGGTATATTCATTTAACTTTATACATTCAAATTCTATCCAGGGAATTCAAATGATTCCTTTTTAAAATCAGCATTTCCCCTGTGGCAGATAAAAGTTAATAATATAGTGCTCATATAAAAGCATCCTCTTCTTCCTTTCCTTGACCTGGAGCATCCTCTAGGTGATTGGGCACTGATTCAGGTTTTCTGGCTCCACTAAGAAGAGACCACACTTTTCTAAACTTTATTGATGTTGCTTTGTCATTTGAGACAACAAGGATCATTGGGCAAGACGCAACTAAGACCTCAGATAGAAGAACTGAGATTTCAAGGATTTTTGTCTACAATTAGACTCTGCCACATACAGCCTCTACTCTTTCAAATTCCTAACTGATAAATATTTATCAAATGCTTACCTAGCTTCTAGGACACCAAAATAAATAAGTTGTCACCACTGAGGTTAAATAACCATTGGTAAGACACATATAATACAATATAACACATGTGAACAAATTCAAAAATATAATACAGTAATTGAGATGGCAGGAATTTCTACAAGGTAGTGGAGAGCCAAGGTTAAAGCCATCTTTGATATACAGTAGGTAAGTTCTTCCCAGGTGGTGCTAGTGGTAAAGAATCGGCTTGTCAATGCAGTAGACATAAGAGGTGTGGGTTCAATCCCTGAACTGGGGAGATTGCCAAGAGAAGTGTATGGCAACCCACTCCCATTCCTTGCCTGGAGAATCCCCATGGACAAAGGAGCTTGGTGTGCTACATTCCACGCGGTTGCATGGAGTTGGACATGACTGAAGCGACTTAGCAAGATGGAAGTTTTCTTTATAGAAGACAAATATGAAATTGGCTTTGAAAGTTGAGTAGGAATTCTCAAAGCAGAAAGCTGGAGAAAATCCAGTCATGGCAGAGAGAAATAATTTTATTTGGGGCCAATCTGTTTCATGTGGTTGGAGTGGAAAATTGTTTATTTTTTTTAAATATCGTATTCTTTAAATATTAGCTTTGATTAATCTCTGTGAATTAGTTGCCATTATGATACTATTAAAAATGTGAATCACGGATATGACTAGAAAAGCTGCAGGTGTAAAGATATCTACAGTAATAGCTGGAACAAAAATAACCTAGATTCTACATATACATGAAAAATGTCATTCTCCTTTTCACTTCTTTTCTTAAATATTAATATTAGCTAAATACTTCTGAAATACTTTTATCTCCAAAAGTTCTAAAAATATAAATAATTAGCAACATATATTTCTATTTACTACTTTATTACACAGATGATTTCCAAACAATTCTCAGTAAGCCTCATAAGCCTGAGCAGTTTCATCCAGACTCAGTTAAAACATCTCACCTTTTCATTTTTCTTTCTTACCCCTTTATTCTGATGAGACTTGTGCTTTAACCTCATTTTAAAAAATATTGAACTCTTTACCTTATGCCGAGTTATCAATCAACATTCATTTCAGTACTCGCCAACAGGGCCCTAATGATTCCTGATTGTAATTATTCTCTCATTGGTATCCTCAGATGACTCGCCTTCATGCTTCTGGAGAAATGACCTGTTGCTCATTAACCATAGAACATTATGGTCTGTTCTCCTTTCAGTTCCAGGAAGGATGCTTAGCACTTCTGAGAATTCACCTGAAGGGCACAAATTGGCGCCAGTACAGATTTATGCTCCTGAATTCAAAATGAACTCTCTCTCTTTTTTCTAATAGCACAGAAAAGGACACTTTGATATCCTAATATAGGGTTTTAACTAAGAGCATGCGATTTCGAGTCAGAAGAGCATGCAATAGAAATTTAACTCTTTTACTTAATATGTGGTGTTCTGTGGACCTCTTTTTTCATCTGGGAATGAAAAATAAAATCATAAGAGAATGTGGATTAAATAACATAATGGAGGATTTTTTAACAGTCTCTCTCTCCCTCTGCTGCTGCTGCTGCTGCTAAGTCATTTCAGTGGTGTCCGACTCTGTGCAACCCCATAGACGGCAGCCCACCAGGCTCCCCCATCCCTGGGATTCTCCAGGCAAGAACACTGGAGTGGGTTGCCTTTTCCTTCTCCAATGCATGAAAGTGAAAAGTGAAAGTGAAGTCGCTCAGTCGTGTCTGACTCTTAGCAACCCCATGGACTGCAGCCCGCCAGGCTCCTCCTTCCATGGGATTTTCCAGGCAAGAGTACTGGAGTGGGGTGCCATTGCCTTCTCCATTCCCCACCCCTCTCTCTTGAATATACCTATTGCTTTTATGTGAAAATAGAAGATATTCTAAAAGATCTCTCTGAACTTTCTTCCTCTTGAGTAACTTACCTGTATCCAGAATTTTTTTCTATTCAAATGGATAAACACATGGTTTTCTCTGGCTAGCTTCATTATTTGTGCTTTCCATCCATGCCTAGTTTGTATTTGGGGAGTTGCTCCATTACGTCTTTGCTACTTTTCTCAGGGTGGGCATGGGGGTGGGTGGTATTTCAGTATCTTTTAAATTTGATCAAGTCTTTAAAAAGACCATCTTTAAACAAAAGAAACAATATCCAAACCTCCTTTAATGCTACATCTTACTATCTATCACTTTTACCTAGCCTCTTCCTTAGTACTCTACCTGTACACATTGTTCTTTTTCGTCATTATCTCTCCTTTTCCACTGTATTCAACCTTCTGTTCTTCCTCCATTAAACAGCTGAAGGGCTTCCCAGGAAGCATTAGTGGTAAAGAACCCACCTGCCAATGCAGGACACTTAGAGATGCGGGTTTGATCCCTGGAGGAGGACTTAAAGCAGAATAGGTGATTTTTTTGCTGCTAAATCTGATGAAATTTTAAAACAGCTACTTTTATTAAAATTCTTCTCTTTATTCCACATATACTAAATTTCAGATGCTTTAGTTTTTTAGAGAGAAACCATGAATTCCACCAACAACAAAAGATTTCTTCTTTTTTAGACATATTGTTAATTTTAGTGATGTCACCATAGTTCACTGGATGTCGGTAAGAGTTGACTTTATAGGTTAAGAAAGGACGATTTTATTTACTATAATACTAGTATCAGACAACTGAAACCAAGAAAAGAGGTGTAGAAAACTGATTCAATAATTAGTATTTCTATTGATTATTCTTAATGGTATTAAAAGTTTAAATTGTGTTCTTGTCATACTAGAATGTAATAAACATGTGGACTGTTCTTGAGGAGAAGATATAATTTTAAAAATTAGTACATGATGGAAAAGTAGTCATCAGTTGTTTTTCACCATCCTTGAAACCACTGTCTTTTCTGCCTGGTCAAGACAACAATTTCATTTAATTTAATGAAATTAAAATTTCCTTTAATTCTTTTTTCAGAAATGATTTTTCCTAACTTTAAATGTTATTTCTAATGATCGGAAACATATCTAATTGACTAAAGCAAATTTGAGCAGCCTTCAAAGCTGTGTCAATCTGAGTATGTGACAAGGTAACAACTAACTTAATTTTTCCCTTATACCACAGGCCTTGAATACGCTCGGTGCATTCCTGTCTCAAGGCATGTTCACTTCACCATTGCCGCTCCAGCTGGTGGAATTCTGCTACCCCAACATTATAGATTATGTTTTTGTTGAAAACATTCCCTTCCCTTTTATATTGGGCCTACCTTTATAGGACTTTATTATTTCATCAAGTATTGTAAATGGAAGTGGGGGATCTGGCTGCTTGCCATACAAAAGCCATTAAAGAGGCAATGTTTTGAAAATGAAACTTTGCTTCATTTTGGATGCTGACAGCTGAAGGCTAGGGGAGGTGCAGACACCTATCCAAAGGTTGAGTTCCGCCCCACCCCACAGAAAGAGTGGGCAAGAGCTTTTATAGATGGAGGGGGCTACATGCAGAAACAACACAGTCATCTCTGACAGTCATCTTGAAGTTGATCTTGTGGGGATCTGATCAGTGTCATCTTGTTTTAGGTACAGCTGGTCTTCAGTTTCAGGGTCAGTTTGCTCTCACTTCTTTGAGACCAGTTCTTGGAATTGTGTGAAATGGAGCAAACTGTGTCATAGCTTAGACTTGGTCACCATGCAGTTAGCTTCTTCTACCAGGTGGGGGTCTCAGTTTCTATAAGCCAGCTCACAGGATATGGCTCAGAATATTATCTATAGCTCCTGAGAAGGAACTAAAAGAAATGCAAAAAAGCCAAATGGCTGTCTGAGGAGGCTTTACAAATAGCTATGAAAGAAGAGAAGTGAAAAGCAAAGGAGAAAAGGAAAGATATAAGCATCTGAATGCTTATATGAATGAAGAGTTCCAAAGAATAGCAAGGAGAGATAAGAAAGCCTTCCTCAGTGATCAATGCAAATAAATAGAGGAAAATGACAGAATGGGAAAGACTAGAGATCTCTTCAAAAAAATTAGAGATACCAAGGGGATATTTCATGCAAAGATGGGCTCGAAAAAGGACAGAAATGGTATGGACCCCACAGAAGCAGAAGATATTAAGAAGAGATGGCAAGAATGCACAGAAGAACTGTACAAAAAAGATCTTCACAACCCAGATAATCACAATGGTGTGATCACTCACCTATAACCAGACATCCTGAAATGTAAAGTCAAGTGGGCCTTAGAAAGCATCACTACAAACAAAGCTAGTGGAGGTGATGGAATTCCAGCTGAGCTATTACAAATCCTGAAAGATGATGCTGTGAAAGTGCTACACTCAATATGCCAGCAAATTTGGAAACCTCAGGAGTGGCCACAGGACTAGAAAAGGTCAGTTTTCATTCCAATCCCAAAGAAAGGCAATGCCAAAGAATGCTAACTACTGCACAATTGCACTCATCTCACATGCTAGTGAAGTAATGCTCAAAATTCTCCAAGCCAGGCTTCAGCAATATGTGAACCATGAACTTCCTGATGTTCAAGCTGGTTTTAGGAAAGCAGAGGAACCAGAGATCAAATTGCCAACATCCGCTGGATCATGGAAAAAGCAAGAGAGTTCCAGAAAAACATATGTTTCTGCTTTATTGACTATGCCAAAGCCTTTGACTGTGTGGATCACAATAAACTGTGGAAAATTCTGAAAGAGATGGGAATACCAGGCCACCTGATCTGCCTCTTGAGAAACCTGTATGCAGGTCAGGAAGCAACAGTTAGAACTGGACATGGAACAACAGACTGGTTCCAAATAGGAAAAGGAGTACGTCAAGGCTGTATATTGTCACTCTGCTTATTTAACTTCTATGCAGAGTACATCATGAGAAATGCTGGGCTGGAAGAAGCACAAGCTGGAATCAAGATTGTGGGGAGGAATATCAAGAACCTCAGATATGCAGATGACACCACCCTTATGGCAGAAAGTGAAGAGGAACTAAAAGCCTCTTGATAAAAGTGAAAGAGGAGAGTGAAAAAGTTGACTTAAAGCTCAACACTCAGAAAATGAAGATCATGGCAACTGATCCCATCAGTTCATGGGAAATAGATGGGAAAACAGTGGAAACAGTGGCTGACTTTATTTTGGGGGGCTCCAAAATCACTGCAGATGGTGATTGCAGCCATGAAATTAAAAGACGCTTACTCTTTGGAAGGAAAGTTATGACCAACCTAGATAGCAT
>NW_011494897.1:9073657-9094129 GCF_000754665.1 Bison bison bison
CCAGTGGTCATGAGGGATGTGAGAGTTGGACTGTGAAGAAAGTTGAGCACCGAAGAACTGATGCTTTTGAACTGTGGTGTTGGAGAAGACTCTTGAGAGTCCCTTGGACTGCAAGGAGATCCAACCAGTCCATTCTGAAGGAGATCAGTCCTGGGTGTTCATTGGAAGGACTGATGCTGAAGCTGAATCTCCAATACTTTGGCCACCTGAAGCGAATAATTGACTCTTTGGAAAAGACCCTGATGCTGGGAGGGATTGGGGGCATGAGGAAAGGGGACAACAGAGGATGAGATGGTTGGGTGGCATCACTGACTCGATGGACATGAGTTTGCGTAAACTCCGGGAATTGGTGATGGACAGGGAGGCCTGGCGTACTGCGATTCAGGAGGTCGTAAAGAGTTGCACACGACTGAGCGACTGAACTGAACTGAATTTTGCTCATTGTCTAAAGTATTATTGTATTGTCCTGTTTGACTGCTTCTCTTTGTTTCTGCATTTTATCACTTCTCTGATTAATCTTATTCTTTGGCTAAAGTTTTTCCACTTTAAAAGGCAAAAGGCAGGCAGAGGCCATAACAGGGTGGGCAAGGACCATAGATAGGGTCCTGCTCCATTTCAATATCACTATATACTCAATTACCTAAATCTGGAACATGGAAGCTGTTTTTTATCTCTGTTCTTTACTCATCATGTGTAGTTAATATACTTAATAAGGAATAAGGTTAAGAACATAGGCTCTGAAGCTAACTATCAAAATTCAAATCCCAGTTCTGCCATTAGCTCTATGGCTTTGGGAAATTTATTTAGAAACCCTGTGCCTCAGTTCCCACATTTTAAGTTTGCTGGTTTCAGTACTGATACTATCTCTCTAAATTCATTCTTAGCCATCATCACCCTGAATTAGCTAGGTTTCCACTGTTTCCATTTTCAATATTAATTTTTTTTAATTTCTTTTTTACTTTTATTGAGGTAACATTGGTTTAAAGCATAATATATTTTGTATTTGCAACATTATATTTTTACTTCTGTATAGTTTTACTTCTTCAGTCTTACAACATGCTCACCATCAGATACACAAGACAACCCTATTATTTTATTTCACTCTATTACCTCACTGTAAAATTAATCTTTCTAAAATACTATGCTGATTATATTTCTTTTTTCCTTAAAATGTCAGAAGAGAGGGTCCAAAATCATGAAATCATATATAGACAAATTTATATTCTGCCTTCATAGAGAGAATTTTCTCTCATCAAACAGTTGTGATGGTGGTCAAATCTAGAGTAGGTCCATGATGTAAATCTAGGACTTCTGAATCCATAACCAAGATTTGTACAATTTGCCTCATTTATTAAGTCTAATGTGCTTTTGTGTGTGTGCAAATTTGCTTCAATCATGTCCAACTCCTTGTGACCCTATGGACTGTAGCCCACCAGGCTCCTCTGTCCATGCCATTCTCCAGGCAAGTGAACTGGGTTGCCATGTCCTCCTCCAAGGGATCTTCCCATCCCAGGTATTGAACCCATGTCTCTTATGTCTCCTGCATTGGCAGGTGGGTTCTTTATGACTAGTGCCACCTAGGAAGTCCCATAAGGTCCCTTTATATAGCATTTACAATCTCTTTTTCTAAGAAATTTAAAGAATTTAAAGTAAACAGCTTTACTGTTTAGTAGTAAATTTAACATATTTGCTGACCACGTACTTCCCTTCATCTCCCTGTAGTAGATTAGTTATTTATAGTAAATCATGCATAATATATATATTTTTTAATCCTGAGCTACAGTAATAGTCAAAGCTATGGTTTTTCCAGTAGTCATGTATGGATGTGAGAGTTGGACTATAACGGAAGCTGAGTGCCCAAGAATTGATGTGTTGGAGAAGACTCTTGAGAGTCCCTTGGACTGTAAGGAGATCCAATCAGTCCATCTTAAAGGAAATCAGTTCTGAATATTCATTGGAAAGACTGATGCTGAAGCTGACACTCCAATACTTTGGTCACTTAATTCGAAGAACTGACTCATTGGAAAAGACTCTGGTGCTGGGAAAGATTGAAGGCAGGAGAAGTAGGGAGCAACAGAGGATGAGATGGTTGGATGGCATCACTGACTCAATGGACACAAGTTTGAGTAAACTCCAGGAGTTGGCTATGGACAGGGAGGCCTGGTGTACTGCAGTCCATGGAATTGCAGAGTCAGACACAACTGAGCGACTGAACTGAACTGAACATTAATCCATATAGACCTGTAGAATCAATACACCCTAAGATGAAACTGGACTTCCCTGGTGGCTCAGGTGGTAAAGAATCTGCCTGCAATGCAGGACACCTGGGTTCGATCCCTGGGTTGGGAAGATCCTCTGGAGAAGGGAATGGCAACCCACTCAAGTATTCTTGCCTGAATAATCCCATGGACAGAGGAGCCTGGAGGGCTGCAGTCCATGAGGTCGTAAAAAGTTGGACATGACTCAGCAACTAAGCACAGCATGGCACAGCATAAGATGAAACTACAGTTCACCCTAGGACATACAGCATGTTTCTATGCACTGATATTTTATGTTCAAGTCCACAGAGTATGTTTGGCTTTTAGTTTTATATCAGCCTGAGGCTTAGTCTTTGTGCCTTTTCAAAATTTTGCCTCTACCTTTTAAAAAAAATATTATTTTAATTATATTGGATTGAAAGTGAAATAAAACACTTGAATCACTTGATTATTTGAAATAAAACTGATGTGATTAAATTGGACTTCTTAAACTAATAGTAACTTTTAAATAAACAACTGGAAGACACAGTGTATTCGTTTTCCTTCTATGATATTGAGAATGATACCTGAAAACATGTTTTTGAGTGTCCATTGAGACACGGCATGAAATTTTTAAAATGAGAAATAAGTAAACCATAAAAATTCTTTGGAACTCAATTTTTTAATTGCTTTTACTTCACTATAATTCACGTAGCTTCCTGTTTTTTCAGACAATAGATGGACGAGAACCGTGTATGTTATTTATAATTGGAATTGAGATGAATTTACCTCCTACTGTTCATTGTCAGAATCATATCCAAAAGCAGTGGGAGGAAATCTACCTTCTACTAATATTCAATTTGCGAACATTCGTATCCGTATATCAGCAGGAAACTCGCTCCATAAATTACAGAAACAGATGCTTATCATCAGGCAAGAAGAGGTTTACTCCTTTAAGATGCTGTGAGAAGCTGGTATTTTATCAGCTAAGCACATCATCTTCACCTCAACGTAAAAATGCATTTCATTAAATAAAATCTTTCTGGAAATTTTAGTAAATGAATTGAATCAGACCTGAAAATCTATAATCTCTGAGTGAGCTTAAAATTAGATAATGAAAAAAAAAACTGAAATGATAGATAATGAAGGAAATCTTACACCTGAAAAAAAAAAATTGATCTTAGAAAGACATTCACAGGTGATGTAGATAGCATTATTATATCCAGCTTGCTTATTCATGCAATTATTCAGTATAAGAAATTGGGGAAGTATTAAAGTTAAACATGCTACAGATCTTGACTCTGCCATTAATGACACAAAAATTTCAAGTTGAAGGATGATATATATAGAATGTTTTGAGGAGTAAGTAGTATTAGTTTGGGGAACTTTGAGTTCCCTGATCATAAAAGACAGCAGCTTATATATGTATTCTTGATTTTTTTTTAAAAGAATGTGCAGTTTTGTTTTACTTAATATTGGTGTCTTCTACTTTTAGAAGCTGCCTATTTGGACAGAGAGCTTGACAAGGAAATAAGGCAATTTGAATTCTAGCCTCATGTCTATCACTGACTCACCTTTGTGCATTTTATTTTTCTCATATTTTGGGTGAATTGTTCAGGCATTAATATCTATACTACTTTCCACTTTCAATTTTAGTGAGCCAGCCATTAATGAATGCTCTGAGCTGATATTGCATTTCTATTTTTTGATAAAATAGTCATTGAATTTTCAAGAATCAGTAAACTATAAAATTTGCTGTCAACTTAAAAATTTTGCCAAACTTTCTATATTGTATAAAATGTAGTAATCATTTGTCTTCTAGTTAGCCATAGACTGAGATTTAAATTTATGTTGTCCAAGAAAATATCTTATTCCAGCCCTAGAATGTATAAACTTATGCTAATTTTCATGAGCTAATTCAATATTATACAAATTTTCTTACTTTTTTCCCAGTAAAATGTAACCAAGGAAGTATTGTAACTGTCACAATTTTTAGTTTTCCTCTTGCTAAATGTGCTTGTTAGGTTAATTCATTTAAAACTTTTCCATTTTAATAGATTTGTGAGCAAATTCTGGAGAACTATTTTCATCAAAGTCGTTGGCCATAAAAAAATTTAATTAACATTTCAATGAATGACTTCAGTGAAATTCATTTGCAAGAATGATGAAAGTGATGAGAACTTTAATATGCTACAAAAATTTAAATGTTTTATCATAGGAATGATATAAAGTAAGTCAGGATTCTTTAGTTGGAACTGCCTCTTAAGAAACCTATATGCAGGTCAGGAAGCAACAGTTAGAACTGGACATGGAACAACAGACTGGTTCCAAATAGGAAAAGGAGTTCATCAAGGCTGTATATTGTCACCCTGCTTATTTAACTTATATGCAGATTACATCATGAGAAACGCTGGACTGGAAGAAGCACAAGCTGGAATCAAGATTGTGGGGAGGAATATCAAGAACCTCAGATATGCAGATGACAGATATGGCAGAAAGTGAAGAGGAACTAAAAAGCCTCTTGATGAAAATGAAAGAGGAGAGTGAAAAAGCTGACTTAAAGCTCAACATTCAGAAAACAAAGATCATGGCATCTGGTCCCATCAGTTCATGGGAAATAAATGGGGAAATGGTGGAAACAGTGTCAGACTTTATTTTTTTGGGCTCCAAAATCACTGCAGATGGTGACTGCAGTCAGGAAATTAAAAGACGCTTACTCTTTGGAAGGAAAGTTATGACCAACCTAGATAGCATATTCAAAAGCAGAGACATTACTTTGCCAACAAAGGTTCGTCTAGTCAAGGCTGTGGTTTTTCCAGTGGTCATGTATGGACGTGAGACAACGTTGGACTATGAAGAAAGCTGAGCGCCAAAGAATTGATGATTTTGAACTATGGTGTTGGCGAAGACTCTTGGGAGTCCCTTGGACTGCAAGGAGATCCAACCAGTCCATTTTAAAGATCAGTCCTGGGTATTCTTTGGAAGGACTGATGGAAACTGAAACTCCAATACTTTGGCCACCTCGTGCAAAGAGTTGACTCATTGGAAAAGACTCTGATGCCGGGAGTGACTGGGGGCAGCAGGAAAAGGGGACGACAGAGGATGAGATGGCTGGATGGCATCACCGACTACACAGACGTGAGTCTGAGTGAACTCCGGGAATTGGTGATGGACAGGGAGGCCTGGTGTCATGTAATTCATGGGGTCGAAAAGAGTCGGACACGACTGAGCAACTGAACTGAACTGAACTGACAGACTATGAGAAGTTACACTTATCTTGATTTTCTCTGATCCTCTCACTCCCCACAGAAATGCTGGACAATTTCTGCTAGATTTTTGAGGGATCTACTCAGGTTTAGCAATGACAAATGACACAAACTTATAACATTAAAAAAAAAAGCAATATGCGTTTTTGCTAGTAGTCAGCTCTACTCACATTAATTTCATGAGACTTGTGATATCAGTAAAAACTAAAATAAGATGTTGAAGTTGAATTTGAAGTAAGAAGAAGGTGATAGAACTTTTAAAAATCATATTTAAGTACTTATAAAGATCCTTTTCACCTTTTTCCAGAAATATCCTTTATTTAATATTCACCCTGTAATATTTATCTTAATGCTGTATAATATATATAAAATATATGAGAAAACCATATATTTATTTTTCACATTTGCTCATGATATCATAAATTAATAAACATTATTTTTAACATGAACTAATCATTTCTCAAAACACTCAATATAATACTAATTGTGCCCTCAATATACTAATAAATAAAGCTGAAGAAATAGCAAAAGCCCTCAATTTCATTCCATTCTCTTTGGAATATACAAGTATACTCTATTCTTCAGACATTTTGTGACAGAGAAACACATAAAATCAGAATTGAAATGTTTTCTAGAAGAAGACAATTATAATTTTATATAAATTAGTTCATTGAAGATGTAGGATATCACAACTAATATTAAGAAGCAAAGATTATCATGAGGATAAAAGCAAAGAAAAGTCTAGAAAAGCCAATTTCAGAGTTCTCACAAAAATAACTCAAGAATTCTAAGTAAAATAATAGGAATGAAAATCCAAAAGTGCTTTGAACTTTAATTTACCTTAGCCAATTTGTTTCATGTCTGCAATGATTGTCAGAAAATTGTTATACATAATGTGATAATTAAATGTTAAATATGTTATTTTGTTCATAGCATACAAAATAAAAATGTGGTTAAACAGCTATCACTGTCTGAAATAGATTATGGTAATAAAGAAACTGAAAAAATTTTAAGAGACAATCATGTGTATATGTATAACCCATTAAGGAACGTAGAGAATAGAAAAATTGTAAATGCTAAAAAAAATTATAGATGAAAGTGCTTAAAACTTTAGGGGAATATAAGGCCTTTTACTAATATTCAAAAGATAAAAACTATTAAGGAAATATTGAAATATTTTGTACATTTAAGAAACAATTCCACATGACAGTAAAATTACAGTAATAAGCAGATGACATTCCAGGAAACAATGTCTGAAACAAATGACAAAGATAAATACTTATTATCCAAAATATATGATATTTTTGACAAATCAAAAAAGTATACAAATAATATTTTCTATATCATATTTCAGATGATATGAAAATAATTAGAAAAATTTAGGAAAGTTAAGACACCTAGTTAATATAAGTATGAATAGATTCAACATTACTAGTAATCAGAGAAATGCAAAAAAGTATGGAAAAAGATAGGAAATGGAGGAAATGCCTTTATTAGGATCCACAAATGGAGTGATTTGGTATTCACAGGCTAAGGTCAGATTATTTATATCAAAAGAGCACTAATCATCTATTGTATATATAGTAGTGTGCATATGTCAGTCTCAATCTCCCAATTTACCCCTCCAGCCCTTTCCCTCTTGGTAACCATACATTTCTTATTTCTACATCTGTGACTCTATTTCTGTTTTGTAAATAAGTTCAGGTGTACCTTTTTCTTTTTAGATAACACATATAAGCAATATCATTGATATTTACATTTGTTTGACTTACTTTATTCAGTTTGTTAATCTCTAGGTCATTCCATCCATGTCACTGGAAATGGCATTATTTAAGTCATTTTTTATGGTTTAGGAATATTTACAGTGTATTTATGTCTTCTTTATCCATTTTTTCTATTGATGGACATTTAGGTTGCTGCCATGCCCTGGCTACTGTAAATAGTGCTGTAATGAACATGAAGGTGCATGTACCTTTTCAAATTGTGTTTTTTCTATGGGATGTATGCCCAGGAATTGAGATCCCTGGATCATACTGTAGCTCTATTTTTAGTTTGCTAAGAATCCTCATACTGTCCTCTATAGTGCCTGTACCAATTCCCACAAGCAGTGTAGAGGGTTCCCCTTTCTTCCCACCCTCTTCAGTATTTATGGTCTGTAGATTATTTTGATGAGGGCTATTCTGACCTGCATGAAGTGATACCTCACTGCAGTTTTGATCTGCGTTCTCTAATAATTAGTGATATAGTGATATCAAACACCTTTTCACAGGGAACTTACTAAATACTCTGTAATGAACTATATTGGGAAAAAATCTAAAAAAAGAGTGAACACCCATACAATGTATTACTGATTCACTCTCTGTATGGCAGAAACTAACACAACATTGTGTATCAACTATACTCTAATACAAATTAATTAAAAATAAAAAAATTAAAGGGAAAAAAGAATTATTTTGGGGAAATTGACACCTTAAAATGATTCATCCAACCAATAAATGCGATTTACTTTTCCAAAAAGTAAATCAAAAGAGCAGAGTCTTATTTACAGGAAGAGTTAGGGGGAGGCAGGGAAGACTGTTGATGAAAAGGGCTGCTGGCAAACTCTTGCCATAAGCTTACACTTGCTGTGATTCTGCAGGCTGCTATCTAGGGCATGCACTTCCCTGTGGAGCCGGTGTCAGTTTAAGGTCACTGCAGTCTGCTTGCCCCAACAAAATGTATGCTGAGGCAGCAATTCCAAGAGTAGCTTAATAGCTAACCTCTTCACAGCTTAGACAGTACATTACAGCTAATTTCAGTCATATATAAACAAATAGTTTTATTTGGATAGATATTAAATAATATCTTGGAGAGATATTAAATTAGGCTCAGAGATATTACCATACACTTTCTGTTGAGATAAGGAAGTTAATGGATAAGGAATGAAAATTCAATTCAGATAGAGAA
Source organism: Bison bison bison (assembly GCF_000754665.1). NCBI lineage: Eukaryota > Metazoa > Chordata > Mammalia > Artiodactyla > Bovidae > Bison > Bison bison. The sequence continues at coordinate 9,082,107 of NW_011494897.1, forward strand.
GGGTATTTAAAAAAAAAAAAAAGAGAGAGAAGGGTATTTCAGAGAAATATTAGAAAGTAGAGTATTATGAAATTATACACATAGGACAGAGTTGCTAGCCACATTGGTGTTCACTGGAAAGGTGATAATGATAAGTAAGGAATATAACTAGGAATTTTTGAAAATTAGGTAGCTAATTTTTAAAAACTTCCATTTTCTTTTAATTTAATAAGCTCTGTAACATCTAGAACTTTTGCAAATTTCATTTAATTAATGATGTTTTATAGACTCAGGTGACTATAAATTATTTTCACAACTCTATTGTTATTAGTGAGTGATGAGACTGTATATTGTAATCCATGACAGCTAAATCTATCAATACATTTCCTCCTACAGGATACCTTTATATATATAATTTTAACCATGGATCAGCAAAATAAACTGAGTGTAAATACTGGTTTCTACTTAGAAATCAGAGCATGAAAGCAGCACATCACTGAATGCATACATGAAGCTCAGATTTTAAGGTCAAATTCCATGCAGAAAATAGGGTCAATAAGAAAGCCCTTGATGATTTACTAAACTATGAATATATATATTCATATATATATATGCATATTCAAATATATGGACTATGAATACATAGAGATATACACTTAATGCTAAGGCATTATTTTCATAATAAATCATGAGAAATGATAATGAAATCACTTTACATGAACATTGTATTTTTATGTTGCATATATTTATAAAGCCATTTCATGCAGAATATTCCTTCCCAGTAGACTAACCAAAAATTTAACAATTGCTTTTTATTATGCTGGATTTAAGCCAAATTTGGCTAACAATAGTAATAAAAAATATGGGCTACATAGCCCAGAGAAGTATGAAATATGCAAATGAAAGTGAAATTATGGGCTACATAGAATACAGAATCATGGGAGATAGATATATATATATATATTTTTTTTTTTTTTGCTTGAGGTAAAAATTAAAGGAAGTTTGGGACAATTGTAAAGCTTATGTCCAATCCCCTTTTCTCATAATATTGTTAGACATTATGAATTTAATTTTTATTGTTCCCTTTGGTACTTCATTGCAGACCTGAAAGTCAAAGTGAAGTTGCTCAGTCGTGTCCGACTCTTTGCGTTCCCATGGACCTTAACCTACCTGGCCCCGAGGTCCATGGGATTTTCCAGGCAAGAATACTGGAGTGGGCTGCCATTTCGTTCTCCAGGGGATCTTCCCAACCCAGGGATCGAACCCGGGTCTCCTGCATTGCAGACAGACGCGTTACCGTCTGAGCCACTAGGGAAGCACATATTATCAACTTTGGACAAAGTACCATGAGTAGCATGACTTAATTCACTCTATAAATCTTTTTCACTGTCCTCATTTCCTTGTCTACTATCAGCTTTGGGAAGGATCAAAAGTTTCACATATTCCATTTTGGTTTTAGGTTCATTAACTTCATCATTAACAGTCTCACCATTAAACATTGTCATTTGTTTATATTGCATTCATCTTCTGAAGAGATTAGGCCAGTTCTTAGGACTTTTTCACATTTTGGATTTTTTTTATTGTTCTTGTTATTTTTTTTATTTATTAAATACTTATTTATTATTTATTTGGCTGTATTGAGTCTTAGCGGCAGCCTGAGGACCTTCATTATTCTTGTTGCAGCACATGGATCTTCAGTTGGAGCATGCCAACTCTTAGTTTGGCATGTGGGATCTAGTTCCCTCACCAGGGATTAAACCCAGGCCCCCTGCATTGGGAACTCTGAGTCTTAATGGCTGAACCACCAGGGAAGTCCCTATCTGGTTGTTTTCAGGAAGCTGTTTATATTCAGGTTAAATATCCTTGTTAAGTTCCTGCTTAGGTGAGATACTGTATTATATATATTACATCACATCAGGCATTGGGACATACAGGATGTTTCAGCTCCAGTCATTAACAGTACTTGGTTAAGGCAGTTACCGCCAAATCATTTCCTAATACATAGAGTCGTCTCTCTCTCTCTCCTCAGTGCCTCCAAATATAGCTACTAATCTGTAAAATGATATTTTAACATCTAACATATTTTTATTTGTTAATAATCCTTTACTATATAATGGCTTTAACATTTATTAATAACTCGAATCTATAATTACATAGAAATTGTACAATCTTGCAATCTTCTAATTTCATCATTTTCTTTCTATTAGCTATGGTTTTTCCTGTGGTCATGTATGAACGTGAGAGTTGGACTGTGAAGAAGGCTGAGCGCCGAAGAATTGATGCTTTTGAACTGTGGTGTTGGAGAAGACTCTTGAGAGTCCCTTGGACTGCAAGGAGATCCAACCAGTCCATTCTGAAGGAGATCAGCCCTGGGATTTCTTTGCAAGGAATGATGCTAAAGCCGAAACTCCAGTACTTTGGCCACCTGATGCGAAGAGTTGACTCTTTGGAAAAGACTCTGATGCTGGGAGGGATTGGGGGCAGGAGGAGAAGGGGACGACAGAGGATGAGATGGCTGGATGGCATCACTGACTCGATGGACGTGAGTCTGAGTGAACGCGGGGAGTTGGTGATGGACAGGGAGGCCTGGCGTGCTGCAATTCATGGGTCGCAAAGAGTCGGTCACGACTAAGCGACTGATCTGATCTGATCTGATTCTTCTCTCAGAAGAGTTTTTCTTTATTAACTGGAGAGGAACTAAGGTTCCAACAGAAAAAAGAGGGTAAATGCTAGACTATTGTTCTTTACATTTGCTTAAATTTGCTAATGGCCTCTTTATATAACAGAGACAAAGTTTTTACATTTGAAATACAAAATTGACCAAAAGTTTCTTTATTTTTCCTTGTCAGAATATGTTTTACATTGTGTGGTTTCACAAACTTATGGAAAATTATTTGATAATCTCTCCCATGGCAATCACGTGAGAAATTATTGTTTAGTCTTATCAGCTGAACCCAGGTAACCCCTCAGAAGGAGAGTCACAGAAGCCCTTGGATCAACCAGAATTGGTACATCAAACAGAACTGGTATAACCAATAGTGATCCGCTACTCCTACAATATAAAAGCATAGCCTTAGTATCAGAAGTTCTTGTTGTGACCACCATTGTGTTACCAGTTGTATGACTTAGAGTATGTCACGTAAAAATGTGCTAGGGTTAGTTTTGTATTTGTGCATTAAAATGATGAAATTACATACCTCATAGGGATGCTGGTAAAAACACAAGGTATATATACACGATTCTCAGTTTCATGCTGAGACTCTAAAGGAAAGTCGCTTTAAACACAGTTTGGGAGTATTGACTAAGTGCTTCCTTGGTGGTGCAGCAGTAAAGAATCAGCTTGTAATACAGGAGACTTGGGTTCAATCCCAGGGTTGAGAAGATTTAATGGAGTAGGAAATGGCAACCAACTCCAGTATGGTTGAGTGTATACATACCCTGGGCTTCCCTGGTGGCTCAGATGGTAAAGAATCTACCTGCAGTGCAGGAGACCTGGGTCAGGACCATCCACTGGAGAAGGAATGGCCAACCACTCCAGCATTCTTGCCTGGAGAATTCCTTGGACAGAGAACCTGGCAGGTTACAGACCATGAGGCTGCAGAATTGGACATGACTGAGGGACTAAAATACACACACACACACACACATACATACTCTAAGACACTGTGATTAAACTGTGGGATATGTCATTATCAGAAATGCACATATAGTCACATCAGTCAGTCAGTTCAGTCACTCAGTCATGTCAACTCTTTGAGACTCCATGGAATGCAGCGCACCAGGCCTCCCTGTCCATCACCAACTCCCGGAGCTTACTCAAATTAACGTCCATTGAGTCTGTTTGTCATCCCCTTCTCCCACCTTCAATCTTTCCCAGCATCAGGGTCTTTCCCAAGGGTCAGTTATTTGCATCAGGTGGCCAAAGTATTGGAGTTTCAGCTTCAGCATCAGTCCTTCCAAGGAATATTCAGGACTGATTTCCTATAGAATGGACTGGTTGGATCTCCTTGCAGGACATGGGACTCTCAAGAGTCTTTTCCAACACCACAGTTCAAAAGCATCAGTTCTTTGGTGCTCAGCTTTCTTCACAGTCCAACTCTCACATCCATACATGACCAGTGGAAAAACCATAGCCTTGACTAGACAGACCTTTGTTGGCAAAGTAATGTCTCTGCTTTTTAATATGCTGTGTAGGTTGGTCATAACTTTTTCTCCAAGGAGCAAGTGTCTTTTAATTTCATGGCTGAAAATAGTCTCCATCTCCAGTGATTTTGGAGCCCCCAAAAATAAAGTCTCTCACTGTTTCCATTGTTTCCCCATCTATTTGCCATGTAGTATTGGGACTGGATACCATGATCTTAGTTTTCTGAATGTTGAGTTTGAAGCCAACTTTTTCACTCTCCTCTTTCACTTTCATCAAGAGACTCTTTTGTTCTTCTTCACTTTCGGCCATAAGGGTGGTGTCATCTGCATATCTGAGGTTATTGATATTTCTCCTGGCAATCTTGATTCCAGCTTGTGCTTCATCCAGCCTGGCATTTCACATAATGTACTCTGCATTTAAGTTAAATAAACAGGGTGATGATATACAGCCTTGACATACTCCTTTCTTGATTTGCAACCAGTCCATTGTTCTATGTCCAGTTCTAATTGTTGCTTCTTTTTTTTTTAATTTTATTTTATTTTTAAACTTTACAAATTGTATTAGTTTTGCCAAATAATTGTTGCTTCTTGACCTGCATACAGATGTATCAAGAGACAGGTCAGATGGCCTGATATTCCCATCTGTTTCAGAATTTTCCACAGTTTGTTGTGATCCACATAGTCAAAGACTTGGGCATAGTCAAAGGCTTTGGCATAGTCAATAAAACAGAAATAGATGTTTTTTTTTGGAACTCTCTTGCTTTTTCAATGATCCAACAGATGTTGGCAATTTGATCTCTGGTTTCTCTGCCTTTTCTAAATCTAGCTTGAACATCTGGAAGTTCACCGTTCACATACTGTTGAAGCCTGGCTTGCAGAATTTTGAGCATTACTTTGCTGGAGTGTGAGATGAGTGCAATTGTGTGATAGTTTGAGCATTCTTTGATGTTGTCTTTCTTTGGGATTGGAATGAAAACTGACCTTTTCCAGTCCTGTGGTCACCACTGAGTTTTCCATATTTGCTGGCATATTGAGTGCAGAACTTTAACAGCATTATCTTTTACCATTGGAGGCCACGGCTGGGGCTGGAACATAGGAGATGGAGTGTTGCTCTTTGTGCCTCAAAGTATGAATCCATACTGCCAATCTCAGGTTGCAGGGGGCACTCTGGGCTCCCATAAATTTCTCACAGGAGCATTTAGCTAGGCATATACTTGTAAGGATGAGGAGAATGTGAGAAGATTTGACAGCAACAAAATTTTGGAAGACACCAAGAAAAAAAAATGGGTGTCTACAAGATGACAAAGTAGAAGGACATGCACTCATCTTCTTCTGTGAGAACTCCAAAATTACAACTCATTGTTGAACAACCATTGACAGGAGAATGTTGGATCCCACCAAAAAAAAAGATGCCCCATATCCAAAGGCAAAGGAGAAGCCTCAATAGGATGGTAGGTGGGGGAAATTGCATTTATTTATTTTAAATACATAAATACAATTTTTATTTTTTTATTTTTTAAAATTTTATTTTATTTAACTTTACAATATTGTATTGGTTTTGCCATATATCAAAATGAATCTGCCACAGGTATACAATTGCATTTAGAATCAAATCACATACCCACCAGAGATATTCGGAGGGCTCATACACACCTTGTGCATACCAGGACCCAGAGACCCCGCAGAGACAGAGCCAGAACTGTTCGAGTGTCTCCTCTGGAGGTACTGCTCTGTATGGATGACTGCAGTGGCAGGTCCTCTGAGTGCAGCAGACCTGGGTATGGCATAAACCCTCTTGGAAGAAGTCACCATTAACCCCACCATAGAACCACCGGAACTTACACAAGACCAGGGAAACAGACTCTTGGAGGACACAAACAAAACTTTGTGTGCACCAGGACCCAAGAGAAAGGAGCAGTGACCCCACAAGAGACTGACCCAGATTTGCCTGTGAGTGTCCAGGAGTCTCCAGTGGGGGCGTGGGTTGGCAGTGGTCTGCTTCAGGGTCAGGGGCACTAAGTGCAGCAGTGGGTGCACGGGACACTTTAAAGGAGGTCACCATTATCCTCATTACCTCCACATACAGTCACAGTAATATATGTACTAGAACATTAATAATAGCACTGTTCATGACACTCAGAACCTGGAATTAAACAAATGTCAGAAAGAGCAGAATAAAAAATTAGATCATAATATGTTCAATAGTCATCTTTTAGGATTTTAGATAGCTCCACTTAAAATAGTGTAAACAGTGACATTTTATTTTCTTGGGGTCCAAAATCACTGTGTACAGTGACTGCAGCCATGAAATTGAAAGAAGCTTGCTCCTTGGAAAGAAAGCTATGACAAACCTAGACAGCATATTAAAAACAGTAACATAACTTTGAAAGCAAACCACCATAAAATAGATGCTATTGATCTGTGTTGCCAGAGAAGACTCTTGAGAGTCTCCTGAACAGCAAGGAGATCAAACCAGTCAATCCTAAAAGAAATCAGCCCTGAATATTCATTGAAAGGAATGATGCTGGAGCTCCAATATTTTGACTGTATAATGCAAAATGCTGACTCATTGGAAAAGACTGCTGCTGGGGAAGATTGAAGGTAAAAGAAGGGGTTGGCAGAGAATGAGATGTTGAATGGCATCATCCTCAACACAATGGACATGAGTTTGAGCAAACACCAGGAGATAGACAGCAACATGAAGAGTGCTTCAGTCCATGGGGTCGCAGAATCAGACACAACTCTGAATGAGCAAAAACACAGCATTCACTAATGGAATATTATTATTATATATAACAAAAATAAGCTGCATGCAATTTTACAACAAGCTCACAAATAGATTAGAGAAAAAAGGCCAAGACACAGAAGAATATACACTATGTGACCCCTTTTCTACAAATTTTAAAAATAGTGAAGATTTATCTGTGATGTTAGAAGGTTTCCCTTTGGGAGCCAGTGACTAGAAGGAACCTTTGAGTTAAAATTGTGATTAGGGTTACTCTGCTTCTTAAAATTAACCACAGGTCTGTTCACTTTTTAAAAAAAAATTGTTGAGCTCTACAAACATTGTATTTTTGTGTTTATATTGTAATTTTTTAATGCTAAAAACTTTATTTCAAACATCTAATAGTGTTTCACACAGAAGATATTGGGTAAATGTTTCTTCCTTTCCTATTTTCTTATAAATAACGAGGCTTTGAATGACAAACTGAGAAAAATCTCTTCAGCCTAAACCCTGCCACTTTCTAGGAACACAATTGGTTTCACATTCCTCTACTGTTGTGTTTAAAAAGCAAAATGCAATTTATTGGTATACTCTATTCCAGGAAGATTGTCTACGAATACATCTTGTGAATAATGTTCAAGTAGAGACCACTCTCTTTACAACATAGATACGATATTTCAAAGTCCAAGAGGAATTACATAGAAACTATTCTTTCTATTACCAACTAGAAATGAGATATCTGGCCTGTAACAGATTGCTTTTGAAATTCTTTATGATGTTGTATTGTCAAGTTTTAAGAAATATGTTGTGTTTTCAGCTTTTACAATTTTTAAATTGCAGTGGTCCATCTAAGCATTGTGTGGTTAAAATCAAGAATGATATAGAAAACTTACCTGTATTTATTTTCAGTAAAATTTTTTAAAGTTTATTTGCAAATTTATGTAACATAGAGAAATTTACATAGAAGATGCATGCAAATCTTTTAATTCATCCCCCAAAATGCATATGCATACACTGAATAACTGATTTCCTCCATTTTTGTACATATATATGACAAAAACATTTAGAATAAAAATTTGGACTTTAATAAATCTAAATAATAAAGTTATAAGTGCTCACATATTTAATATATACATATGTTTTACATTATTCAAATAAATAAAAATCTGTTGATATTTTAATTCCAGTTCAGGTTGACCTACATAATATCAACCTAATTTGGTTTAAAAATGGCTTTTAAAAAGTTCTGGCAAGACAAATAGACATTACTGTTTTCACTGAACTGATTTAGTATTCAATTGAATTAATTTTTAAAAAGATCTGTAATGACTATAGGCAATACACAAAATTATATTTTATGGCAACAGGTTTATTTAAGTTTTTAAGTAACTAGTGATGATACAAGTTATGACAAGGAAAAATATAGGAGTTTTAAAATATCCACTTGTATTCTCTCCATTAGGACATGTGTATGGATAAATAATTTTATCACATAAATATAGAATATACTGTATAAATTAATAAGTTGAAATACCCTCATTGCAATGCAGAAAGTACAGACATCTGTATTACCAATTTAAAAAATTTATATTTATTTATTTTTGGCTGTGTTGTGTCTTTGTTGCTATGTGCAGGCTTCTCTCTAGTAGTGATGAGCAGGGACTACACTCTATTTGTGGTGTGAGGGCCTCTCATTGCTTTGGCTTCTTTTGTTGCAGAGCATAGTCTCTAGAGAGTTTTGGCTTCAATAGTGGAAGGGAAGCCTGGATGGGCTGCTGTCTATGGAGTCGCACAGAGTCAGACATGACTGAAGCGACTTAGCAGCAGCAGCAGCAGCAGCAGTGGAAGCACATGGACTCAGTAGTCGTGGTTCCTAAGCTCTAGAGCACAGGCTCAGTAATTGAGGTACATGGGCTTAATTGCCCAGCAGTATGCTTTTGAACTGTGGTGTTGGAGAAGACTCTTGAGAGTCCCTTGGACTGAAAGGAGATCCAACCAGTCCATTCTAAAGGAGATCAGCCCTGGGTGATCTTTGAAGGAATGATGCTAAAGCTGAAACTCCAATACTTTGGCCACCTCACATGAAGAGTTGACTCGTAAAAGACTCTGATGCTAGGAGGGATTGGGGGCAGGAGGAAAAGGTGATGACTGAGGATGAGATGGCTGGATGGCATCACCGACTTGATGGACATGAGTTTGAGTGAACTCCGGGAGATGGTGATGGACAGGGAGGCCTGGTGTGCTGCGATTCATGGGGTCGCAAAGAGTCTGACACGACTGAGCGACTGAACTGAACTGATGTGGGATATTCCTGGACCAGGGATTGAACCTGTGTCTCCTGCATTGACAGGTGCATTCTTTACCACTGAGCCACCAGGGGTGCCCCATATTACCACATTTTATAGGATACAATAAATCAATTGGTGCAAACTTACATTAAATAACAATTGAAAAGTGAGATCTCTTGGAGTTATATATTTTGTTTTACAAGGCATTAGCAATTTTAATTACAAATGTTTGATATTGACCCAATTTTACACTAATCCCCATGATATTTAGCTTATGAATTGGCAGTGTGCATCCTTTTATGCTGTTTAAATGTCACATGTGATTTAACTGTGTGTAAAACTTGGTCCCTCTTGGCAGCAAAAAGTAGACTATTAGTGAGAAAAATGTTCTTAATTCCTTCAGAATTTCTGCTTTCCCATGTTTGCCAATCAAAGATGCTCAATTTTAAATATTTATCAACATGAAGACCATACATTATAAATGATCTCTGAGAGAGATTAGTTAAAATGTTAAGTAGTATTTAATGGTAATAAATGAGAAGTGGTAACAGCTGTCCTTCAAACAAAGATACAATATTCCTGGACCTTCTTAATTTTCATGAATCAGCAAGGAAAATAAAATATAATATTCATTATAGAGTTACTCAGTTGCACTAGGGGCCCTTCCTCCTTTCTTTTCTTTGCCCACTTTGTTTTCTTTTTCATCTCAATCTTCTTGTGTTTCTTCATCTTCCTATGTTTCTTCTATTTCATATTCATATTCCTACTTTTTTCTTTTTCTCCTCCTCCTCCTCTTTATTATTTTTTTCTTTTTTCCAAGTAATGGCATTAACAAACAGCAAGAGTAAAACAAAACTAACTTAAAAATGAGCTACATTTATAAATGCATTATTGTATATCTTAATAACAATTCACATATTAAAGTGTTTTGCAGGTGTTTCTAAACTAGTTGAATAATTGTTAACCAAATAACTGCTTTTGTAAGATCAATAATTCTATTATAAGGTTGCAAGTAGCTAAGAAACAGAAATGAAGATTCAAGCAAAGTGAACATCACATAAAATATAAACAACACAAAGCTGCTTTATCTCAAAAATAAAAGGAATTGTTATATAAAACCTAACGCTATACAATAATGAACATTATGAGATTACTCTTCTGCTTTTATTAATGTTATTTGAAGGTCTTCAATTCACATAACTAATTTCAGATTTAGCTTTAATGGTAGTATTAATATTCTATATATAATAGCGGGTGTGTTCTCAGTTGTGTCCAGCTCTTTACGACTCCATGAACTTTGGCCTGCCAGGGTCCTCTATTCATGGGATTTCCCAGACAAGAATACTGAAGTGGGTTGCCATTTCCTGTCCAGAGGATCCTTCTAACCCAGGGATCACACCTGTGTCTCTTGCATCTCCTGCATTGGTAAGTGGATTTTTTACCACTAGTGCCACCTGGGAAAACCATTTTATATATGATAAATCATAAATATGATTCAGTTAGACTTAAATGTTCATCGCAGAAAATAAATCAAAGAAATACTCCTTAACTTTTTGAGACATATAGTCCTCTAAAATTTGTTGAAAAATTGAATTTTGTCTAGGAAATGCAAATGCATTTTTTGTATGTGCAGCTTATATTTTATCTGTCATACATAACACTGTTAAAAATGAATCTTTCTTAACTGAATTGTTGCCTCATATCTACTTTTGACATCCGCAGGATGTATGTTGTTTTGGGTACTGATTCCTTGCTGACCACAAGTTATTAAAATGGAGTCAATTAATTCAGCTCCATTCAGTCGCTCAGTCGTGTCTGACTCTTTGCCACCCCATAGACAGCAGCACACCAGCATCCTTGTCCACCACCAAACCTGGAGCTTGCTCAAACTCATGTCCATTACTACAGCCCATGGAATTCTCCAGGCCAGAATATTGGAGTGGGTAGCCTTTCCCTTCTCCAGGGGCTCTTCCCAACCAGGGATTGAACCCCAGTCTCCACATGGCAGGTGGATTCTTTACCAGCTGAGGCACAAGGGAAGCCCAAGATTACTGGAGTGGATAGCCTATCCCTTCTCTATAGCATCTTCTCAGCTCAGGAATCGAACTAAGGTCTTCTGCATTGCAGGAAGATTATTTACCAACTGAGCTATCAGGGAAGCCCATTAATTAATTAGTTTATGCCAAATTATTAAAAATTAATTTAATAAACAAGATTATATATATATTTACTATACTATACTATATATTTATCACTGAGGTTAATTTGATTTATAAGTGTTTAAATTCAATTAATTTGTATCTTTCCACTGTAATGATATAATGGCCTATTACCAGGCCTTGAATATCTGAGTTATATCTGATATTGCATGAGAATATCTTCCAAGCATATATGCAAAAAAAAGAAAAAAAGTATTGATATGATTAAAAAACAAAAACAACAACAACAAAAAAAAAAACAAAGGTATCCTGCAGCTAAAAAGCTAATATATTGTCAGAGGATAACAAAAGTATTGAAAAGCACAACAAAATTTTAAAAAGAGATCTTCTTAAAAAAAAAAATATATGTGATAAACTAAAGAAATCCTCCTACTAAATGAGATCATAGAATTAATTAAAGATGCCTTAGAAATGGAAAGTGAGAAAAGGGCACAAATTAAAATTAAAATTTTCACAAAACTTGTAGAAAAATATTTAACCTCACTATTATAAAAAATAAAGGTAACTGATCTCCTTTTGACTATGTAAGTTTTTAAAAGACACAGATTTGAGAAAAAAATGGGTTTAGGATTAGAACTATCACAGATTTTCAGTGGATATGAAAAATGATACAAACTCTCTAGAAAATTTTTTAATTCAGCAAAGAACTATATTAGTTTAAGCTGTGTT
>NW_011494897.1:9094589-9095499 GCF_000754665.1 Bison bison bison
CCTCTGGGTCGTCCCAGTGCACTAGCCCCAAGCATCCAGTATTGTGCATTGAACCTGGACTGGCATCTCGTTTCATACATGATATTTTACATGTTTCAATGCCATTCTCCCAAATCTTCCCACCCTCTCCCTCTCCCACAGAGTCCATAAGACTGTTCCATACATCAGCGTCACCCTTGCTGTCTCGTACACAGGGTTATTGTTATCATCTTTATAAATTCCATATATATGCGTTAGTATACTGTATTGGTGTTTTTCCTTCTGGCTTACTTCACTCTGTATAATAGGCTCCAGTTTCATCCACCTCATTAGAACTGATTCAAATGAATTCTTTTTAATGGCTGAGTAATACTCCATTGTGTATATGTACCACTCCTTTCTTATCCATTCATCTGCTGATGGACATCTAGGTTGCTTCCATGTCCTGGCTATTATAAGAGTGCTGCGATGAACATTGGGGTACACGTGTCTCTTTCCCTTCTGGTTTCCTCAGTGTGTATGCCCAGCAGTGGGATTGCTGGGTCATAAGGCAGTTCTATTTCCAGTTTTTTAAGGAATCTCCACACTGTTCTCCATAGTGGCTGTACTAGTTTGCATTCCCACCAACAGTGTAAGAGGGTTCCCTTTCCTCCACACCCTCTCCAACATTTATTATTTGTAGACTTTTGGATCGTAGCCATTCTGACTGGTGTAAAATGGTACCTCATAGTGGTCTTGATTTGCATTTCTCTGATAATGAGTGATGTTGAGCATCTTTTCATGTGTTTGTTAGCCATCTGTATGTCTTCTTTGGAGAAATGTCTATTTAGTTCTTTGGCCCATTTTTTGGTTGGGTCATTTATTTTTCTGGAGTTGAGCTGTAGGAGTTGCTTGTATATTTTTGAGGTTAGTTGTTTGTCAGTTGCTTCAT
>NW_011494897.1:9095599-9138548 GCF_000754665.1 Bison bison bison
AGGTTAATTAGGCCCCATTTGTTTATTTTTGCTTTTATTTCCAATATTCTGGGAGGTGGGTCATAGAGGATCCTGCTGTGATGTATGTCGGAGAGTGTTTTGCCTATGTTTTCCTCTAGGAGTTTTATAGTTTCTGGTCTTATGTTTAGATCTTTAATCCATTTTGAGTTTATTTTTGTGTATGGTGTTAGAAAGTGTTCTAGTTTCATTCTTTTACAAGTGGTTGACCAGTTTTCCCAGCACCACTTGTTAAAAAGAGGCATATTTTGGTTCAGAGAACTGAAAAGAGATATAAAATTTATGACTCAAACAAAATAGAAATACATATTTTTTCACATAGTCTGAACATGTGCAGTGGTATGGCAGGTTCAGTTCAGTTCAGTCGCTCAGTTGTGTCCGACTGTGACCCCATGAATCACAGCACTGCAGGCCTCCCTGTCCATCACCAACTCCCAGAGTTCACCCAAACTCATGTCCATCGAGTCAGTGATGCCATCCAGCCATCTCATCCTCTGTCATCCCCTTCTCCTCTTGCCCCCAGTCTCTCCCAGAATCAGGGTCTTTTCCAATGAGTCAATTATTTGCATCAGGTGGCAAAAATATTGGAGTTTCAGCTTCAGCATCAGTCCTTCCAATGAACACCCAGAACTGATCTCCTTGCAGTCCAAGGGACTCTCAAGAGTCTTCTCCAACACCACAGTTCAAAAGCATCAATTCTTCAACACTCAGCTTTCTTCACAGTCCAACTCTCACATCCATACATGACCACTGGAAAAACCATAGCCTTGACTAGATGGACCTTTGTTGGCAAAGTAATATCTCTGCTTTTCAATATGCTATCTAGGTTGAGCATAACTTTCCTTCCAAGGAATAAGCATTGGCAGGTAGTCAGTTCCAATTCATGAGACTATGCAGTGATTGATGTCCTTTCCTTTTTTATATCTTTGTCACCATCTCCGAGAGTATTATTGTTATCACACTGAATAACATGGTTTACCACTACATCTGTACAACAGGAAGAGGAAAAGTAAGAGATTGCATGCCTACTGTGCTAAGGCCAAGATCTAGTCAAAGTAATTATAATTTCCAACTATATCCAATTGCTTCACACTTAGACACATAAATATAGCTATCTGAAGGTAGCATGGGTCAAATATTTCTCTAAGTAGCTTACTAGTTAGCACAACAACTTTAGAATTAGTGATAGTTTCTTGTTTTCAAGCAATTGTGTGTGAAAGTTACCACATCCAAAAGACTTTCCTGGTCATAGTTCTTAAACTTATGGATTTTTCTCCTATATTTAATGCTGCCTATGTTCTGCTCATGGAGAAGACAATGGCACCCCACTCCAGTACTCTTGCCTGGAAAAATCTCATGGATGAAGGAGCCTGGTAGGCTGCAGTCCATGGGGTCGCTAAGACTGGGACACGACTGAGTGACTTCACTTTCACTTTTCACTTTCATGCATTGGAGAAGGAAATGGCAACCCACTCCAGTGTTCTTGCCTGGAGAATCCCAGGGATGGGGGAGCCTGGTGGGCTGCCATTTAGGGGATTGCACAGAGTTGGATATAACTGAAGTGACTTAGCAGCAACAGCATGTTCTGCTTAACTTTCTCTGTCATTGTCAATTAAATAATAATTAATTCCATGCCACCTGAACACTTATTTTGATCCATGCAGCTGGGCTGACAACCATTGCATATATAAATAAAAATAATGCAATGCATTTCAAGATTCTGGGTAACAGTTCTCTTACTTTTGGTTTCAACAAATGTCCTGCTTTTAGCAGTAGGCAAACAATTGTTTTTTCCTTACACTGAATTTTCAAATTCTGTGTTTTCACAAAATTGTTATTTTATGCTGCAGTCAGTTTTTTTGTTTTTTTTTTTTAAGCAGAAGTCTATTTCTTTCCAATTATGTCTGCAAACTGGCATTCTGACTGCTTCCTGTAGAGTTACACTCTCCATAGACTGCAATCTGCTTTCCAAGTTATCATAGGTGGCAATAACATCAACTTTATTCAACAGTGTAAGAAAGATCATAAGTCATTAAGTCTGTGTTCATCGTTTCCTTGCTGTCCAATGCCAAATAGCAAGCTACTGACATATATATTAAGTTTTGTTTGAGCAACACTCCAATTTCAAAATTCCATTAATACTTCATGTATTATCTAGGTGAAAGGCTAAGCTGATATAACAAAGATACCGCAAAGTAGAGTTATTTACATAATAAAGATTTAATTATGTTTTCACCAAGGTCTCATGAAAAGCTGGTGATGGCTGTAGTAGCCATTGGATCCATGGCAAGCAATAGCCCTGTAATAATGTCCTTCACCCCATCATGCCCCTTCTAACTCTGGTTTCACTAAAATTGTTTTCATTATTCAGACAATGAAAAAAGAAAAATACATGATGCAAGCAATGAACTTGGTAATATACTCAAGAAGCAAAAGGATAGAAACAATAACAACAACAACAAAATGAAATCAAAATAAGTAAATGGGGTCTCATTAGCAGTATGACTAATGATATACAATCACTATTAAAGCTCATAACTTACTACGGGGGAGATATTTACTGGTGACTGAATATTCATAAGCCCCTCCATATTTCTTAGCATCTTTGCAGAAATGTTTGCCTATGGGAACAGTTATGACCAATAGGAAAATTAGAAATCATTCTGCTTCATCCATGGAGAAACATTTAGAGGACTATACTTGAAATTGTAATTTGCTTTGCTTCTGGTATATTGGCCATTGAAGACTGACCCTGAGATGACAAAGTAGCCAAAAAAAAAAAAAAAAAAATCCAAGTGGTCCTGATTACTGAGTCATCACATGACTTATTCATGCCATGGACAGTCATCAGAAATACACCAGAGTTTGTAGGTGGTTCAGATGATACAGAATCTGCCTGCAAAGGAGGGGACCCAGATTCAGTCCTTGGGTCAGGAGATCGGTCTGTGGGTTGTGAAGGATTCACAATTTTGTCATGATAAATTAGCCTGATAAATCTGTGATGATTTATAATGTCTTTTTGGAGTTTTGTATATAATCCTCTTTTTATATATATTTTTCTTTGTGTTTTGCCTTTGATAGGACTGATGTTTTACCTTTTTTCCTGTATACTGATGAACATTTGCATTTATTTTTAAAGGTTATGATAAGAATTTCACATGAATATTGAACCTAGTAAAATCTAAAGTATAAATAAATCCATATTTTAATTGTCTTCCTGAACATTTTTGGAGTACTTTAGAATATTTTAATTCTAGTGAATTTTCTACAGATTATAATTTAGTCTTCTCATATTTTTTATATTTTAATATTTGTTATTTTTATGTTTTTTTTTTATGCAGTTAATGATTGTGCAATATTTAAATTTCCCTAAATTTTTCTTTGGTTACAATTGATTCCTGCCTATCAGTCCGTCCTTTCTGATATTATATTCCTTCTTCTTTTTTTTAATGTTAGTCATATTTTTATTTATTTTATTTTATTTTTTAACTTTACAATATTGTATTGGTTTTGCCATATATCAACATGAATCCGCCACAGGTATACACGTATTCCCCATCCTGAACCCTCCTCCCTCCTCCCTCCCTATACCATCCCTCTGGGTCGTCCCAGTGCACCAGCCCCAAGCATCCAGTATTGTGCATTGAACCTGGACTGGTGACTCGTTTCATATATGATATTATCCATGTTTCAATGCCATTCTTCCAAATCATCCCACCCTCTCCCTCTCCCACAGAGTCCAAAAGACTGTTCTATACATCAGTGTCTCTTTTGCTGCCTCTTTAATTATCTGTTAGTTAAGGCCATTTGATAATAAACTCTATCTAGCCTTTTTCTTTTTCCCTGAATATATTTATATTTCAACCTCATCCCAAAATAAAATTCCTTGAAGTTAAACCTTTAGGCTAAAAGATATTTTCTATCATCATTAAACTTATTTTTTTTTGTTTGCCCTATTTTTCTTCATCTCTTATTAGTTTTATTTGTTTTTTAATATAAAATTTCCATATTTTTGGATCTTTTATAGATATTTACTTTATCTTTGATGTCCTGCAGTTTCACTGAAATAGTTTTTGTGAACTTTCATTTATTTTGCTTGTATTTTCTAAGTTTTCTCAAATCAAAATGAAAATGTATGACCAACCTTTATACTTTGATCATTATTCCCATTACCATTTGGCATCATTCTTTTCCCTGGGATTCTGATTAGATGTGTAGTATAAATTATTTCTCTATTCTCCATGTATCAACATTTCTATCACATCTTTTTGTTCTATAGATCTTACATCATTTCTGAGTCATTTCTTCCTATACATGATCTTTCAGGTGTTTCTTGTCTGCTATTCTGTGTTTCCCCATTTGGTTTTTTAATTCAGTTTCATTATGTATGCATATGTTGAGAAGTTTTATTTGATTATTTTCTCCTACGCCTGATGAACTTTATAGTCTATTTTTCCTATGCTTCCTATTTTATCCAAACATACACATTCAACTGATCTTCAACAAGGGTGTCAGGTACATACAATGTGAAAATGATAGTCTCTTCAATAAATGGTGCTGGGGAAACTGGATTACCACATGCAGAAGAATGAAACTAGATTTTTGTCTCATGCCATATACATAAACCAACATAAAATAAATGAGCAATTTAAGCACAAGATTTGAAATTATAATACTAGAATGAAACATTGGATAGATATAGTCATTTTTTCCATGCAAACTATTTTCCTCATTTTTGTTATAGTCTACTTAGTGCTGAACATGTTTCCATTTTTATTTTACTTTGTAGGGAAAAGCATTTTACTTTTCCTTAGAAAATCTTTATAAACAATTGAATGTTTGACCATAAAATTGAGGACAAAATTTTGAAAGAGTGTTGGAAATCCATTTTAAAGAGTTAGCAAATACAGGTTGGGCTGAAATATTTTGACAATAATTCAACTACTGCAAGTATGATTGATGCTCCATTTTTAGTTGCATAGCTTTTTGTTTTAAAGTGTTTAGTGCCTATATATTATGACCATATATCATGCATTGTGGGATGAATTGTAAGTAACATTAAAAAAGCCTTGGTCCAAATTCTCCACTCAAAGGACTTGAAAAATAAGGTCATGGACATTAGTAACCATATTACACAATAAAAATGAACAGCATAATTTGACAAAAATAAATAGGAAAAACTTGAAATATAGGCTAAATTAGTGAGTTATATGGACAAAAAAAGACTCACCTTCTAGATAATGTACATAAACACAAAAATAAACAAATGGGACCTAATTAAACTTAAAGTTTTTGCACAGCAAAGGAAATAAGGTGAAAAGCAGCCCTCAAAATGGGAGAAAGTCATAGCAAATGAAACAACTGACAATAATTTATTTCCTAACTATACAAGTAGCACATGCAACTCAATACCAGTGAAACAAACAACCCAATCAAAAAGTGGGAAAGAGTGTTCACTTCATCAACACATGTACTAAAATTGAAACAATACAGAGAAGATTACCATGGCCCCAAGCACAAGAATGACAAGCAAATTTGTGAAGTGTTCCATAATTAAAAAAAAAAAAGTGTCAAAGTGACTTAAATAGATACTTATCCAAAGGATACATACAGATAGCTAATAAACACGAAAAGATGCTTAGTATAGCTCGCTATTAGCAAAATGCAAATCAAAACTACAATAAGGTATCCCTTCACACTAGTCAGAATGGCCATCATCAAAAATGTCTACAAACAATAAAGGCTGCAGATAGTGTAGAGTAAAGGGAACCCTCTTGCAATATTGGTGGGAATGTAAATTGACATAGCCACTATGGAAGACAGTATGGAGATCCCTTAAAACCTAGGAATAAAACCACCATATGACCCAGCAACCCCATTACTAGGCATATACCCTTAGGAAACCAAAATTGAAAAAGACACATGTACTACAAAATTCATTGCAGCACTAGTACCATAGCTAGGACATGGGAGCAACCTAGATGACTATCAACAGATGAATGGATAAAGAAATGCTGGTACATATATGCAATGGAATATTAAACTCAGTCATGAAAAGGATTGCTTTTGAGTCAGTTCTGATGAGGTGGATGGACCTAGAGTCTATAATACAGAGTGAAGTAAATCAGAAAGAGAAAAACAGTATCATATACTAATGCTACTAATGCATATATATGGAATTTAGAAAGATGGTACTGATAAAATTATTTGCAGGGCAGCAATGGATACACAGACTTAAGGACACAGTGTGGAGGAGGGAGGAAGGAGAGGGTAGGATCTATGAAGAGAGTATCATGGAAACACACATCACCGTATTTAAGACAGATAGCCAATGGGAATTTGCTATTTGACTCAGTGAACTCAAACCAGGGCTCTGTAACAACCTGGAGGAGTGGGATGGGGAGGCAGTTTCAAGAGGGAGGGGCCATATGTTTATCTATGGCTGATTTATGTTGATGTTTGGCAGAAACCAACACAATATTGTAAAGAAATTATCCTTCAATTAAAAATAAATAAATTAAAATTTAAATAAAAGAAAAAAGCAAGGCTACAACATCAGTCCTGTGTGCTTTGGAATTCAGGTGTGATTTAAACAAGTGTTGGACAAAGGAGAAAATGAACTGCTTTGAGTTAGAAAAGGTTGGAAATGAAATAAACAAAAACCATGTTGGATTTATATGAGGATAAATAATAGTAAAATCTAATAAATCAGGGAAGAATGCTGACTATGAAGACAGAGCCATACATGACCTTGAGCAAATGCACAATAGTTGTAAAAAACAAGGAACAATTAAATTAAACATGTGTCAACTGAGTGACTGTTTTGTGCCAAACATTTCACTAGGTTCAGAGTTTAGATTGATGAATGAAAAAATCCATACTCTCCAAGGGGTAGAAATCTAAACCATGAGCTAAAGAAGTAAATCACCAATTACCAAACAGCAGGATTAATGCTTACACAAATTCAGTAGTTGCTTAGGAGCCATAGAAGAAAGTGCATACCTCCACAAGTAGGCTTAAGTATATATGATTGTATATTTCTATTTATATTAATTCATTGTCCTACATTTAGCATTAAATTATAATTTTTCTAAGGCTTTTGGTATTTGGAGCTTACATTACTTAGGATAACAGAATATGTCAGAATATTTGGCATTACAGTAAGTGTTTAGTGTATACCAAATATGTAAATGATTTTAAAGAAGAGATACCAGAAAAAAGAGGGGGTTGGAGAACAAAAGGAGAAAGAAAAATAAGAGAATATGTAGTGCACTCAACAGAGTATAAAATATAGCTAAAATAAATAGGACCTTGATATTTATGCCTTCCTGCTATTCTGTAATAACTCATAATATTTACTGATAAATTAAATCATTTATCCATGCATACACATGCAGATTGTACATGTGTATGCCTGTATATGTGCATGCATGTACCCATGCTGACATACATATATAATACTCCATTCATTCATTAGTCTGTTACCAATTTACTGATACATTCAAACATTTATTCATAGAACTCGTGTTATATTAGGAGTTTTATATATATTAAAGAAGGCTGAGGGCCGAAGAATTGACGTTTTCAAACTGTGGTGTTGGAGAAGACTCTTGAGAGCCCCTTGGATTGCAAAGCAATCAAACCAGTCAATCCTAAAGGATATCAACCCTGAATATTCATTGGAAGGACTGATTCCATAGCTCCAATACTTTGACCACCTGATGTGAAGAGCTGACTTACTGGAAAAGACCCAGAGTCTGAGAAATATTGGAGTCAGGAGGAGAAGGGGACAACAGAGGATGTGATGGTTGGATGCCATCACTGATTCAATGGGCATGAGTTTGAGCAAACTCTGGGAGATGGTGAAAGACCGGGAAGCCTGGCTGCAGTCCACAGGGTTACAAAGAGTTGGATACGACCTAGCAACTGAACAGCAACAAGGAGCTTTCTTTATTTTTTCTATTTTAATTTTAATAAGGTACGAATGCATTGACCTTAACAAAAGAGTTAGTTATTTTACCAACAAAAGTCATTTATTCTGGAATAGCAGAGAACTGCAATTCGGGACAAGCAAACTATGGTGAACTATGGTAACAAGTCCTGAGAACAGAGGAAAGGGGCTTCCTTTGCAGCAGTCCTCAACTTTATTGGTACCAGGGACTGGTTGCGTGGAAGACAACTTTTCCATGGACTGGGGTTGAGGATGGCTTCAGGATGATATAAGAGCATTACATTTATTGTGCTCCTTATTTCTATTTCTATTATTTCAGCTCCACCTCACATCATCAGTCATTAGATACTGGAGGCTGGGGACTCCAGCTTTATAGGACAAAGGAAAAAAATGAGGACGGCTGTGATTGTTCATTGGCCACAAATGCTTGGAATCTTGTGGCAGGGCATACATGCTCACTCAGTTGTGTCCAACTTTTTGCGACACCATGGGCTGTAACCCACCAGTCTCCTCTGTCCATGGAAATTTCCAGGCCAGAATACTGCAGTGGATAGCCATTTCCTACTCCAGGGGTTATTCCCGACACAGGGATTGAACCTAAATTTCCTGTGTCTCCTGCAATAGCAGGTGGATTCTTTACCACTGCACCTCCTGGGAAGTATTATTATTATGGGGCAGAAGGAAATCTTTCTACTGGGGTGTGTAAGCTGTGGTGAGTAATGCATGCATAGGGGCTCTTGTTTCTTTTATTCATTTTCAAAATGACTGATAGAAATTGTATATATTCAGGTTGTGTAATTTTACTAAGGTGTACATTGTGATGATTTGATATATATATATATATATATATATACACATAACAGTTTCTTTATTCATCAGTTGATGGACATTTAGGTTGCTTCAAAGTCTTGGCTATTGTAAATAATGCTGCTGTGAACATTGAGGTATGTGTATATTAATGTTTTCGTTTTCTTTGGATATATATACCCAGGAGTGAAATTACTGGATCATATGGTAGTTCTATTTTAATTTTTGAGGAACCTCCATTTTCCATAATGGCTATGCCAATTTACACTGGCATTGATAGTGTATCTGGGTTCCATTTTCTTTCCATCCTCAACAAAACGTGTTATCTCTTGTCTTTCTGATAATCGTTCCAGCTCACTGTGGTTTTGCTCTGTATTTCCTAGGTTATCAGTAATGTTTTTGTCTCCCTGTTGGCCTTTTGGATGTCTTCTGAGGAAACTTGTCTATTCAGGTCCTTTGCCAAATTTAAATATTGACTTATTCTTTCTTTTTGCTATTGAGTTGTATGCACTATTTATGCATTTTGGATATTAGCCCCTTATCATATATAAGGTTTGTAAATATTTTCTCCTATTCTGGAAGTTGTTTCATTTTGTTGATTGTTTTCTTTGCTATATTTTTCAATAAGGGTAACACAGGCCTTATAAAATGAGTGAAAAAAATCCCACCTCATTATTTTTTTGGAAGAATTTAAGAAGGATTGACTTTAGTTCTTTAAATGTTTGATAAAATTACTTATGAAACCATTTTGTTTTGACTTTTCTGCATTGGGAGATTTTTAATTAATATTTTAATCTCACTCATTATTTGTATGTTCATATTTTCTATTTCTTGAGGATTCAGTCTTGGTAAGCAGTATGTTTCAAGGATTATAATTATTTCTCTGCATTATTCAATTTTTCACTTATGCTTTTTCATAGTAGTCTTGACCCTTTGTATTTCTGTGGAATCATTGTAATGTTTCTTTCTATATATATACTTTTATTTAAATTATTCTCCCTCTTTTTTCCTTGGTCAAGATAAAAGTTTATAAATTGTGCTTATATATTTAAAAAACAGTTTTTAGTTGTGTTGTTCTCTTCTGTGTTCTAAATTTCTGTTTAATTTACTTGTGTTCATTTTAAAATTTTTCTTTAGTCTGCTATGAACTCAATTTGTTCTTATTCTAGTTCCTTAAGTTATAAAATTAGATGTTTGAGAGCTGCTTTTTTGTTTGTTTCTTAATGTATGCATTTATCTCTCTAAATTTCCCTCTTTCTACTGCTTTTGCTGCATTCACATTTCCATATTTTGTAATTCCATTTTTGTTTGTCCCAAGATATTTTTTTATTTTCCTTTTGGTTCTCTTGTGATCCATTGCTTGTTGAGAAATGTGTCGTTTAATTTCCACTTAATTAGGATTTTTCCAATATTCTCTTTTTTATCATTGTTTAATTGTATAACATTGTAGCTATAAAGAATGCTTGATATAATTTCAATTTTCTTAAATTTTTAAGACTTGTCTTATATCTCAATTTATGACCTATTTTGGAGAATGTTTTATGTGCTCTAGAGAAGAATATGTACTCTGCTGCTGTTTTGAACATGCTTGTTATCATATCAATCGATGGTTTTCTTATTGGTTTTCTGTCTGAATGATCTGTACACTAATAAAAGTGGAATAATCAATCCCTTGCTGTTGTTGTTTTGCTATCTTTTTCTCCCTTCAGTTCTATTAATATTTGTTCATGTAGTTCAGTGCTAATGTTCTGTTATCTTGATAATTTGACCCCTTTATCATTATATAGTGACTTATTTGTCTCTTGTGACCCATGGAAGTCAGTGTACTTGTGAAAATTTATTATATATAAAAGTATAGCCACCACTGCTCTGTTTCTGTTTGCATGGTACACCTTTATCTATTACTTCAGTTTCAACCTGAGTGTGTCCTTAAGATTAAAGTGATTCTCTTGTAGGCAACATATTGTTGATCTTGTTACTTTTAGCCTTTCAATTAGTCTATGTCTTTCAATGTGGAATTCAATCCATTTACATTTAACATGATTATTGATAGGTATTGATATGAAATTATTATTTTCATTGTATTGTTTCTTTTTTTGACAACTTTAAAGTTCCTTCCTTACTTTCTTCTTATCTGTTGTCTTCCTTTGTAATTTATTGATTTTTTAAAAAAGGATACACATTGATTCTTTTATCTTTTTTGAATCTATTAAGTGTTCTTACTTTGCAGTTTTTAAAGATGTTAACACAAAATATCTTATAGCTATAGTAGTCCCCATTAAGTTGATACAAACATAATTTCAACTATGTATATAAACTGTACACATTTATCCCTCCTCTCATTTTATACTACTGATATCACACTTTGCATCTTTCAATATTGTGTGTGCATTTTTACAAATACTGCCTAATTTATTCTTTTTTATCTCTTTGTAGTGATATCTATTGAAATTGTCACTTAACAGAATGCAAACATATTAAGTATATTTCTAATTTCACTCATCTATTGTGTTGATTTTCGCTATGGCTCCAAAATCCATTCTGTGACTTATTTAGTAATTCTTTTTTTTTTTTCAAAGTTTAGTGTAAAATAGTATAAACTACATTTTTAATGTCTTTCTAGCATACCTGTTTTATTAGTCACTAATTATTCACAAAATAATATACCTTTTATTTAGGTATGATGTTGCTGCTGCTAAGTCACTTCAGTCTTGTCTGACTCTGTGTGACCCCATAGACGGCAGCCCACCAAGCTCCCACGTCCCTGGGATTCTCCAAGCAAGAACACTGGAGTGGGTTGCCATTTCCTTCTCCAATGCATGAAAGTGAAAAGTGAAAGTGAAGTCGCTCAGTCATGTCTGACACTTAGCAACCCCATGGACTGCAGCCCGCCAGGCTCCTCCATCCATGGGATTTTCCAGGCAAGAGTACTGGAGTGGGGTGCCATTGCCTTCTCCGTTATTTAGGTATACCTAATTTTAATAAGATGAATTCATATTTTAAAAATATTTAAAATTTAAAAATGGCTAAATTTAACTTAAAATGAATTTTCTTTTCTAGTATGGATTTTTTACCTCACGCTGTGGGTAAGGAGGTGTACAAACTCGGATATGAGCCTCCCTCTGTGCTCACCTTGGATGTTAATTATGAGGTTTCTTGTTTTTTTAAAAAAGACTTTGTATAGCTATCTGTTAGTATTACTTTATGAAGATTGGTTAACCAGTATGTATGTCTGCTTAACTGCAAATTTTCACTAAAAAATCTACAGATTTTCACTAAAGGTGAAGAGAATAGTGAGTTTACCCCTGACAACGTCTGAAATTTGATGAGTGTGTCCTTTCTTACAGGACTGTGGTAGTTGGCATTTTTTTCCTTACTCCTCCATTCATTTAATCTTTTATTGTCCTCTAGGCTCTTTGGCTTGCTTTGCCAGTGGAATATGATAATGACATACATTTTACCTGATAAAACACTTTAAATATGCCTGCATGATTTTACTTGCCTTCTTGCATCCTTTAAAACTTCCATATGAGCAGTGTATCTCAAGGAACCACTGAGCGTCAGTCGGAGTCTTATAATAAACACAGTTAACTCACAGATGTATGAGCAAAAAATAAGGATTTGTTGCTGAAATCTACCAAAAATTTCTGAGTGATTATTTGAAACATCATGACAAAAATTTCTGACTAATGCAAGTGTAATAAATTATATATATTTTTTCTAATAGATGAAATGAGGGCATTGATGTATTATCTTCTCCCAAGGTGGTGCTAGTGGTGAAAAAAACACCCCTGCGAACGCAAGAGACGTAAGAGACGTGGGTTTGATCCCTGGGTCGGAAAGATACCCTGGAGAAGGACATGACAACCTGCTCCAGTATTCTTGCCTGGAGAACCCCATGGACAGGGGAGACTGGCAGGCTATGGTCCACAGGGTCGCAAAGAGTTGGACACGAGTGATGCAAGTTAGCATAACACATATGCCTAGAAAATTAATGGAAGGACATTTATTGAAATGCTGAGTGTAGGCAGCTCTGATTTGTGGGATGACACATGATGATGTCAGTATTTCTCTGTATTTTGATATATAAGCCAGAGTTTTCCAGAGAAACAGAACCAATAGGATGTGTGTGTGTGTGTGTGTGTGTGTGTGTGTGTGTATGTATATAGGTATACATATAGATATAGTTCTTTTTAAAAAATTGGTTATGCAGTTGTGGAGGCTGTTAAGTACAAAATCTACTGGAGACCCGAGGAGTTCCAGTCTAAAGGCTTGAAAATATAAAAACAAATTTTAATATATTATTCTTATCTTCAAATGGAGGATCAGTCCTGAAATGTATTAAAACAAAAGGGAAATGACAAATAATAACCTATTGGTCATATGTAGGTAGCAGATATGTTTTGTTTGACCTCACAATTTTGCATCACAGAGTGCTTTCAGGATGACTAATGGTCAACATATAAATCAAAAGATTTTTAAGTAGATACCCAGAGAACTTGCTTATCTTGAAAAATTCATGTGTCACCAAATGGCAGCAATGAAGTCCCTGCTTTAGATTATCAAGCTCAGTTTTATTTGCCATGGTCCCCTCTGCTCCTTAACAACTGTCAACATCCAGGTCAGTGTCACTTGCCCCTTATCTTGCTTGTACTGTTTCTTTCCTCCTACTCCACTGATTTAGGTTAAATGATTATTTTATGGAGGCATAGCAGCACCTTGCATTACTTGAGAAACATAGAATTTTAAGAGTATTAGAATGAATTCCTTTTGGAAGAATAAAAGTTTATAATTTCTTACTGGATTTGTTGTCACATTTTCTGAGACTAAAGATGCCTCTTTTAATTTTGAAAATTTTCTCTGCATCTACTTGAAATGTTTTGTTATTTATAATACTTGTGTTAAGTATCAACAGTCTTTCAGCTCCTTGACTGAACCATTAATAGCAGTCAGTATCACCTGAAATGATAAATTAAAACCAGAACATCAAGATGCTCTTTAATGTCAAGGCTCATTTAATATAGCTGATCACTATGAATGCAAACAATGCACAATTAAAAAGAGATCCCATCCATATAATGTATATCAAGTATTGTAATTGTCTTCATTAGAGATGCATGAAAAAGTCAAGCTGTGTTTTGGTTGTGGAAAGTAATGATCCAAGATAAAAATATATTAACACGAGAGAAATATAGGACATTAAACTATTTCTGATTTGTCACCTGGAATTAGAAGCATCTTTCCATGACATAAAATTGTCAAATCTTTGAATCAGTTATTAAATGTGCAGATTAAATTACAGGCTGGTCAAAGAAATCCAATTAATAGTGTAGATTCTTCTCAGAAGTCAGCTGCTACTCTACACATATTGTGAGAAACTTAAAATGCTGCACACCAAGAGAAATCTTCATGAAAAGGAAATTGCAGACAGTAAGGCATCATAAAACAAACCATGTCCATTAAGACTTATGTTTCAAACTGGGTAGTACTTTTAATACTGGATTTTCCAACCTCTGCACTACTGACATTTTGTTCCAGGTAAGTGTTTTTCATGTGTTTGTTTCTTTTGAGAAGCTGCCCTATTCATTGTAGTCTGTTTAGTAGCAGGAGTGATTTAACCAATTGGATGCCAGTAGCATTCCTCTTTTTGTGACAACGAAAAGTGTATTTCTATACTGCAAATCTCCACTAAAAGGCAAGATCATGTCTAGCTGAGAAACAGAATCTAATGTTATATTTTCTTACATATTAGAACACATAACCTATGAGTATTCAAAAGTGGCATTGAATGCACACATGCACAACAAACATATTTAACTAAAGAAAAATTATATCAAAAGGAATCATTTCCTTAACATTTAAAGTAGTAGAACATGAAGCATGAGGTACATGTCTGAAAGTATAATACTGGTGTTAGTAAAATCTTTTTAACCCAATTTTATTGTATAACGACTTGTGAAAGTCTTGCTGTGCACTGTGCTAGATAATCAGGATGTTTAAGAATAATAAAAAAAAAAGAGAAAAGAAGTAAGTGATATTGAACAAGTGTTAATTTCAATGTACCTTTGGATGGAAATGATCACTGAGACGGGAACCAACATTTTCTTTTTATTTATTTATTTTGCCTGCACTGAGTTTTTGTTGCTGCATATGAGCTTGCTCTGGTTGTGGTGAGTGGAAGCTACCTTTTGTTGCAGTGTGAGGACTTTCCATTGTGCTGGCTTCTCTTGCTGTGGAGACTGTATTGCACACAGGCTCAGTAGCTCAGCCTTACTAAATGGTACACCAGCTTAGTTGCTTTGAGGCATGTGGAATCTTCCCAGGCCAGGGATCTAACCCATATCCCCTGCATTGGCAGGTCGATTCTTATACACTATACCACCAGGGAAGTCCCCAGGGTGTTCTATAAATATGGAGAATAACCAAACCAAAATCATTCATGATGGAAATTAGGATTAGACACTAGCATTACCCAATGTCTGAAAGGATTTTTTTTTCTTTTATATACATGTTCAACTCAGGAATTTTGATTTAGAAATGTTTACTGAACACCTAGATGAAACCCCAAATTACCTCTAGAATCTGTGAAAATATGTGGCTTCCATTTATAAGAACTTGAAGGCTGAAGCAGTATTAGAGATTTGAGTTTCAGTTGCCACCAGGAAGTAGAGAGAACAGTTTGTAATAAAACTAGGTAAGAAAGTGTTTATTTACTATTGATTTTGGTTTGGAGTATTCCAGAAGAATAGAAATGGATAAGAATAGTTCTAGGATAAATCAAGAAAGAGAAGCATAGAAACTTGCAAATAAACATGCAAAGAAATTGATAATAAAGGAATCAATAACATGACAAAAATTTATGGCTAAGGAAATTTGATGGCCTGAAAATATCAAGTGTAAACAGAGTGTGGTTTCACTGAAACTGCAGGCTATGTTTACAAGTTGTGTAGGAAGGTCTGGGTAGAAAGCCCTGCCAGTTCTGTGAATATTGATGTTCATCATCATGTTTTTGAGTAGAAATTAGGAGAAAAACTTAAATTCAAACAACACAAAAAACAACTTAAAGTCAAATTCTCTAGAAAATCAGAACCAGTAGGATGTATATATCGGACTTGTGTGCATAAGAGAGAGACAGAGATTTTAAGCAGTTGCCTCACACAATTGTGTGACTGGCAAATCCCAAATCTGCAAGACAGACCAGTACACTGGAGAGTCAGAAAAGAGTTAATGTCAAAATCTTGAGTCTAAAGTCTGGCTGATGGCACAGTTTCTTCTTTATATGAGAAACTTCGTCTTTTTTCTTAAGACCTTCAACTGATAGGAGACCTACATTATGGAAGCAAATCTGCTTTACTTAAAGTTTGTTGATTTAAATATTAATCACATTCAAAATGTATGTTACAGCAAAATCTATACTGGGTTTGACAAACATGACACCATAGCCTAGCCAAGTTGACACGTACAATTAAAATTAACCACCATAGTACTTAAAATATCCAGTCATTAAAATATCAATACAATTATAATGAAAGGGAAATGGTTTATATTACACTGGTAAATACAAAAGTAATACAGATAATGCACACAGCCTGATACTTATGTGAACTGTTTCTTTTTAAAAGTTTTCATGACAGAAATGAATGGGATTTTTTTTCTCAAAGGTATTTTACCTTCGAATTTTCTGAATTTTCTACATTTAAAAAAATGAATGTTCATTACTTTTTAGAGAAAGATAAATATTAGATTCAAAATATGTCCAAATATAATAAATCAAGGGGATAAAAGATACATGTCCTATATTTAAAGCATTTAAAAGCAGCCTCCAATTAAAAATAAACAAATTTAAAACTTAAAAAAAAAAAAGCAGCACTGTTCAGCTCACCTTCTTTGTGCTTTTCTTCCTCCGTGTTGTGGATTGAATTGTGTCAATCCTATTTCTTAGATTGAAGTTCCAACCCCGAGGACCTCACATGTGACTACATTTGGAAATAGGCTCTTTGAAAAGGTCATTAAGTTAAAATTTTGTCATTGAAGTTGATCCCAATCCAATCTGACTGGTGTCCTTATAAGAAGAGGAAATAAGGGATGAATCCTGTGAAGACATAGGGAGGAGATAACCACGGAAGACCAAGAAGAAAGGCATGAGAAGAAACCAATCCTGCCATCTCCTTGATCTTGAATTTCCAGCCTCAAGAACTATGACATAGATATTTCTATTGTTTAAGCCGTATGATCTGTGGTACTTTACTTGGTAGCCCTAGCAAAGTAACACACCAATATTCAATATGAACCCTGCAAGATTCGTGCTACATTATACTGCTCTTTGTTTCACAGATAGTGTGAGCACTCCAGTAGCCTCCTTGCTTTTTTAAAATTCAGAATTGTTTACCTTAAACTGTTACATCTATAGTGTTTGGATATTAAATTATGAAAATGCTTTGTAAGGAAATACCCACATGCCGCACACAAGTTGTCTTCCCCTAGCATTTGCTCCTGTGATATTCCGTGTATGATTTCCCTGAAAGCATAGCGCTGCTGTGGTAGGATTTATGGTTTCTGCACAGTATTGTGTGTATTGATAGATTGTTCAGCCAGGTGTGCTGCAGTATTTTCTTTGCTTTCACAGGCAAATTTAACCACACTGTTAGCTACTCTTCATAGTTCAACTTAGCTCCCTAACAATGGAATATACTCTCTTTGATATATGAGCTCTTTGAGGAGCAATTTGTAAAGCACTGTGTCCTCACTTTTGCAAACTTTTTTCTTTTGCAAAGAAAAATGTTACTCTAGATATATTGAATGACTTTGGGGAAATCATAAAAGTGATCTGTGAGGAATGACATCATGAGTCACTCTTTCACCTTAACTTAGAATTATGAAAAACATTCTCGATCAAGACTCTAATAAACCCTGTTTTATATACATCCATGGATTTTATAAAATTTGTATTGGCATTGGCCCCTGCTTTACACACAGTACCGTATTCTCAGTCAAAAAAATGTGTTTTCAGAAATACAAGTAGGTTTGAGAGTAACGATGTAGCTAGAAAAGGGTCACTCTAAGACTCGCTGCTGGAGTTCTTATCTGACTTACAGTCTATCCTTTAAGCAGAGAGCACATATATGTTTTGAAGGAGCTTTTGAGCAGGTTTACCTAACTTCATCACACAATCAAATAAATCTCACTCTTTTTCTGTGTGTTTTTACTTTTCTTTTTAGCCTTTACAGACTTGATAAAAGTGAAATAAAACCAGAGCATTTTTCAAATAATTATCTCCTTTTTTATTCTTTAAAGCACTTCTTTTAAATTGAGATATAAATTTAGATCTATAAAATGTACAGATCTAAAGTATACAGTTTAATGAGTTTTGATGAATGTGAACACACTCTAATCAGGATTAAAAAAATATTTTGATCACCCCCGAAAGTGCCCACAGATCTCCTTCCATTCACTTTCTTATCTTTCCACAATTGCTATTCTGATTTCTATCTATAGCTTCATTTGCTATTCTTGAATTTCATATAAGTGGAATTATGCAGTATAAACCTCTTTATATTCGACTTACTTTCTGGTGAACAATTATTAAAAGCAAAGTGTTTGATCTGTAAAACTTGAAAGCATAAAACAAGGTTAGTTGCAAAGTTTTTTTAATATATCTATATTGTTTCCACCTATATATACATATAGTTGAAACTGTAACAACATATATAGCTTTAGGTTAATTGAGTGAGATATTTGTATGGAAGAAAGAGAGCTGAAATTGAAAAAAGAACCGAGGTCTCAGCCCTACGCTAACTGGCTAGCAATGTCTACCTCATCTTCACATGTCAGAGTTTGAATAATCTAGGGCTGTTTTTCTTTCTATACTTTCTCTAACAGTGATTTGTAATATCTCATTGGTGTCTTCATTAAAATTCAAACTTCAATATATAAGTGCCTCTAATGCCTCCACCTGTGTTTATCTCAAATCTAAACCAAAATCATAGTCTCCAAATCCCCAAATAGCCCCTCCTAGAGTGTTTACAGCTGGATAAATGTTAGCTCAAGCTACAATCTAAAAAACATTTAGGATTTCTTCTGGATCACTCATTTCCACAGTTCACCATCAGCAGTGTTATCAGTTCAACCTTCAAAGTGTTGACTAAAAAAGATACACAGCTTCAGAGTTGAGAGTTAAGTTTTATTTGGTGCAAAATGAGGACTGCAGCCCTGGAGACAGCTCCTCAGATAGCTCTGAGAGACTGCTGCAAAGAGGCAGTCAGAGAAGGTCAATAGAGAAGATTTTGGTGAAGGGGGAGTTCAATGCAATTAAGTGCTTACTTTACAAAAAGTTTTCTGCTAGTCATGTTGAGCTGATGTCACCATGAATGGATATAGTGATTTTCTGGATATTAAAAGATGCAAGGATTGGGATCATGAAATCAATTCCTGAAAATATCTAACTATCTGAAGACCTGTTCCACCAGATTCCATGGAACAGAGGGCCTCACTCCGCCCTGAACTCCCTCAGGGGATGTTGAAGGTCAACAGACACACCAGCACAAGGTTCAATCTCTGCAGAGATAGAAGGCAAATGCCCTTGTTGCTGTTTTGTTCAGTAACTGGCAAATGCTCTTGGCAAGTGGCAATTTCTAGTTGACAGGCAAGTGCCAATTTGTAGTTGACAAAGGTATGAACAGAA
Organism: Bison bison bison; assembly: GCF_000754665.1. Lineage (NCBI taxonomy): Eukaryota > Metazoa > Chordata > Mammalia > Artiodactyla > Bovidae > Bison > Bison bison. The sequence goes on from NW_011494897.1 coordinate 9,115,057, forward strand.
AATGTACAACTTCTTGTACAACCTGGTCCTAGACACTATTATCTGTTGCCCTGGATTATTGCAATAACCTTCTGACTATATTCTCTTGCCTTTGGCCTTTTTTATCTCTCTAGTTTGCTCTCTGCACAGTGACCAGTGTGAACTTTTAAAAACCACTTAAATTATAGCATTGTTCTTTTCCAAACCCCGCAGGGACTATTCACATCACTTAGAGAAGAAAAAAATCTTCAAGAACAAAGAAGACCAGTAGAAGAAAACCCAAACCTTTACCCACCACCATTTTTCTGATATCACTTCCTACCACTGTCCTCCCAGAATCCATTGCTGGGGAACTGTCTTCCTTGAATTGGCCAGATACACTTTTGATTTAGTTTGTTTGCATTAATGTATTATAGAAGCCTTCCCAGACCACTCTGCAAAACAAACCCTCCTCAACCATTCTTTTTTATCCCTGTCATTTGCTGTATATTTTCCCACTTCATTTGCCACCATATTACTTACTAATAGCCTACTTATTTATAAATCTGTCTTAAAAAACAGCAGCTTTCTGAGGGAAGCCGTTGTCATGTGTGTGTATGAATATAAAGTAAAAATGAATCTTTGAATAAAATAAATATACCCTACAATGGTTAATTTATTGCATTTTATTTTTGTTTCAGTTGTATCTTAAATGAGTCAAATAGGTAGTTTCAAAAAATGGCCTTTCTAATATATCATACAGAATAAAAAGTAATTGTGAGTTTCAAGAATATTGTTTGATCAAACTGAAATGCATTGAGAAAATAATTGAAGTATTTCTTTCTTCCTGGGTGGTGTGGAAATCTGACTCCTTAAATATAACTATCAAAATCTGTTGATTAGATGAACAGATCAGGTTATTGATTAAGGGAAAATGCCAACTTAGAAAACTTTGGAGGTGTCTACAGGAGTAAGAGTTGGGGAGGAGGTCAGAATTTATTAAGGATTGTAAGTCTGACTAATACAACGTTGTAAAGCAACTATACTCAAAAAAAAAAAAAAAAAAAGAATTGTAAATTTGGAATAAGATGGTTTCAAATGTGGGGGCTTGATAAGGACTGAGTGAGAATTACATAGACTAGTCCAGACTTTGTGGAAGTAGCTAGGAAAGGATTTTGAAAAAAAGTATTCAAATAACCTGGGAATGTAAATTGTTTGTTGAAGCTTTCCAATAAGGAGCTGATATTTTTCCAAGAAGTTCCTAATGACCCATGGAACCATTACTGGGCAGAGCAGTTCTGGAAGAGTAAAGAAATAGTAGTAATGACAATGGGATTGCAAAATTATGTTAATGTAGACATTAAGGCCTGATTTAGATTCCCAGTGTCCAGTCTGAGAGTGGGCTAGGTAGTTTTGAGGCATTAGTTTTGTTTGCATAAGTCAAGTTCACAATATAATGTTTTAATCTAATTATTGGGATGTTACCTGGTTCACTGGATTATTACTTTTTTAAACAGTTCAACTCTCCTTTTTCTGTACTTGTAAATCCCTGGGAGTTTTTCTTCATATTCTCAAACTAGTTTTACTTTACATTAAATTGTGTCTATTTTCCAAGCTGGCAGATGTAGGCTATTGTTTAAAAGAAATCTGATATTTTATAGTATGATTAAATATTTTTGAATCAACAAAAAATACATTTATAAAATAATTATCCATTTATTCTTGACAATATATCAAAATATGCTTTCTATTTTATTTTATAAAGTTTCTCAATACATATTCTTCTGTCAGTGAATGTGCTATATTTATATAAAGTTAATATAAGGGTATTGAATAATTATCTATGAAATTGAGACAAATTTTAAGACAAGAGGACTTTTTCAACATATATTTGCTTTATACTTTTTAATTTGTCTATGTGGGAAAAATAAGATGCTCCATGAAATCAAAACTGCTGTCTCCCTTCTTCCTGTAGTCCTTCTCCTGTGCATCAATGCTAAGGGTATCCAACTCTATGCAATCCCAAGGACTGTAGCCCACCAGGCTCCTTTGTCCATGGGATTCTCAGGGCAAGAATACTGGAGTGGACGGCCATGCTCTCCTCCATGGGATCTTCCCAACCTAGGCATTGAACCCGCGTCTCTTACATCTCCTATATTGGCAGGCAGGTTCTTTACCAATAATGCCACCTGGGAAGCCCCTAATCCTTCTCCAAGGTTGTAGAAAAATTTATCATCTTTGATGTCTTGTAAGAGGAAGAGTTAAACCAACTTTAAAATGTTTCCTATATTCTTGAATTATTAAGGGAAAGAATTTTATTTCCTTCAGAATTGGTGGTACCTCTGATGGTTTTTAAGTGAAGGCTTGGTGCTATAATCAACTATGGTATTTGAACTGGAGAACCACTTAATCTCTCTGGAAATTAAAGCAAATAAAATTCAATTCCCTCTGATTTTATAGTAGGAAAAACAAGTTCTTCCTGCTTCACTGGCTTTGTAGTTGCAAAATCGAATAGATTTGTAAAAAGATTTTTTATCTCCTTAAAATATTCCCAAATATTTATCCCTCTTCTATCTCATGCAGATTGCACCTCATACAAGACAATCTCCACATGTCTACTCTTTAGCATTTGGTCTGTCTCACTGTGTATTAATTGCATCCACTTGTTTCTCCAATGCCAAACTGTTTTGTTGACTGAATATATCTGATTCTGTAAGATATTTCAGAAAGCTGCTCACTTTGTGAGAATCAACTGTATACAAGCGTGTTGTGCTGTGCCCTGTTGTGTCAGAGACTTTGTGATCTCTAGGCTCCTCTGTCCATGGAATTTTCCAGGCAAGAAAACTGGAGTGGGTTGCCATTTCCTCCTCCAGGGGAGATTCCCGACCCTGGGATCAAATCTGTGTCTCCTGGTTTTATCACTGTGCCATTTGGAAATCCCCTATTCAGTAGTATTGGGAGATAAACAGTGGAAAGCACTAACTGCTGTCCTAATAGCCATCAGTTTTCCCATTAGGATGTTGCATTTTGTTTTTGTTTTGTAGGTTATTCTTTATTCTTTGGCTTCCCTGGTGGCTCAGATGGTAAAACATCTGCCTGCATGGCGGGAGACCTGGGTTCGACCCCTGGGTTAGGAAGATGCCCTGGAGAAGGAAATGGCAACCCACTTCAGTGCTCTTGCCTGGAAAATTTCATGGATGGAGGAGTCTGGTGGGCTACTGTCCATGGGGCCGCAAAGAGTCGGACACGACTGAGTGACTTCACTTTTTTTCTTTCTTTATTCTTTACTACCATCCCAAGATCTATTTTTCTTTTCAAAATATCAGTTCCATATTTCTTGCTTAGTTGAAGGATTACAGGTGTCCCAGTTTCACAAAGTTATGCAATTATAGCGCAGAATCCATTTACTTCCCAGTAATTGGAGTACAGCCATCACGGTGGGAATAAAAGCAAGGCTTACAGATCAGAGTAAAGAACACAATCCTATCACACAGCTTGTGTAAAAAGGGTAGAAAGTGATTTGGCCTCGGTGACACTCTGAGCTTCAATGTAGAATTTTAATTGCAGTTTGTCTTGCAATAAAAGAGCATGTTCTGAACACTTTTGAATAGAACTAATTCTGAAACCAAATTAACTTTCCACATTATGATTTAAATTGATACAGCTGATGTTTCATGCCAGAAAAGGGCAATCTGCAGGTAATATTGTGTGGTTAGGTAGTACACATAGTTACTGAAATCACAGGCAATATTGAAATCAATTCAATTTCATTGTGAAACTTTCCCGTTATAATATGACAACAAACAAAACACAAATAATGTGCTGCCTGACCTATTTTATGTTCTTACAGCCTGGTACTTCTTTTTAATGATAAAGAATGTACCTTCTTCACTGGTTAATACCACTACCATGATCCCAGGTGCTGCTGCTGCTGCTGCTGCTGCTGCTAAGTCGCTTCAGTCCTGTCCCACTCTGTGCGACCCCATAGACGGAAGCCCACCAGGCTCCCCCGTCCTTGGGATTCTCCAGGCAAGAACACTGGAGTGGGTTGCCATTTCCTTCTCCAATGAATGAAAGTGAAAAGTGAAAGTGAAGTCGCTCAATTATGTCCTACTCTTAGCGACCCCATGGACTGCAGCCTACCGGCTCCTCCATCCATGGGATTTTCCAGGCAAGAATACTGGAGTGGGGTGCCATTGCCTTCTCCGTCCCAGATCTAATGATTCCAAATTGCAATTAATTATTTTTCTTAAGAATGTGCAATTGTTTATAACTCATCTCTTCTACAGAAAAAATCGTTTCTTGTTTGTGGTGAATATATTCAAACAAAGACTACCATTTTTGTGCTGGTCATTCATTTAATAAATATCATTCTAAAATTCACAGAGATAACCAACCAAACTCTTTATAATTTCCTCCTCAAATTTTTCTCCTCAGGATTACTTCCTAAATGTAGGATAGTTACCGGTCCCTACAGAAATAGTTTACCCACCAACTGTGGCATCAGTTTTCCACCTACCAAATTCTTAGACTTCTATTTTCATTTCTTTCCCCCTAACCCCTAAGGTGGGCTTCTTTGATGACTCAGTAGTAAATAACTGCTTACAATGCAGGACATGCAAGTTTGACCCATGGGTCACAAATTTTCTCTGGCGAAGGAAATGGCAATTCACTCTAATATTCTTGCCTGGGAAATCTCATGGACAGAGGAGCCCAGGGGTCTACAGCCCATGGGGTCATGAAAGCTTGGAGGTGACTTAGAGACAAACCAACAACAATCTCTAAGGTAATTCAGATTCACATATATAAACGTGTAATCCATACAGTCAGTTACTTACTTAGCTCAGGCATCAGTACTATGGTTATGATCTACCTGATTCATTTCCATTATTCCTTTTCAGCATTTTTAGGTCAATTTCACAAGCAATGACCCATTTAGTCATTCTAGGTCTTCCCTGGTGGCACAGATAGTAAAGAATCTTCCTGCAATGCAGTACACCTGGGTTCAATTCCTGAGTCAGAATGATCCCCTGGAGAAGGGAATGGCTACCCACTCCAGTATTCTTGCCTGGAGAATTCCATGGACAGGGGACCTGGTGGACTCTAGTCCATGTGGTCACAAAGACTTGGATACAACTGAGCGACTATCACTTCCACTTATTTCACTTCACTAATTCATTCTAACACCTATGACATTTCTAGCCTGCTACTATTTCTAATGTTTCTAACCTCTGATTGTTTTGTCCAATTGGTCCCCATCACTTCAAAAACAAAATCTTAACTGCAGGCAATCCTCTACTTATCTCATTAACCTAAATGGCCAGATTGTATTTATCAATACATACAAATTTATTGATCTTTTCTTATGCCTGCCTTATTTCATTTCTGTACATTCACTGGAAATTACTGTATAGCAACTGATGCTCATAGAAATAATTTCTGGATCCACAGTATAGAGACATGCCTCTTAGTTCTGTTGTTTCCTCTTTCATGACATAAAATTATCTATATCCTCTTGTCTTTGCAAAAAGATTTCTTAATGAGAAACTGCTTCATAGAATATCACTCTTTTCATCCTCATCATTTTTATTATCTTGACTGGAAATTTTTCATTGCATAAAATGCCACTGACTAAAACTATACAAAATATTCCCAGGGAATGAGGTACAATAATTTTTCAGAAGGAATGAAAACCAACTTATCCTGAATTATGATACATGCAAATTAACTTTTAATGTATCATTGTGTTCAAATGTATGTATATTACACACACAAGTTGGTTTCCAAATTATACTAATTATCTTTGTTTCAAATGAAATGAAGTTGAAAATGAGAGTTTAAAGGGGAAGCAGATATCTCAAATGCCTACTTTGATTAACTGAATGCCATCTTTGCCTACATGGAATCAAAATAATGATTTTGATTTAATTAATCAATTTAATAATTAATTTAAGCAATCATTTAATAAGGGGCAATTCATTTCAAACAGGTTCTTATCATCATGTAGTTGTTCTAACTGCCAGATTATTTATTGAAATAGTCACAAAAGATTTGTCTATAATAAAAAACACATATATTTCAATTGTTTGAAGAATATGATTTCAACTGTATGAATATATTTGAGTACTACACCATAACACACTCCTTTACATTTCATCTGAACATTAATTATAATAATTGACAATGAATGTCTTAACTATTATAGTTTTTCTTTCAGATTAAGCTTTTACTTTTAGGCAAAGTACTAGGATATATCCATAGTATTTGTAAAAGGAAAGAAAAGTACTTCAAACACAACAAAAGAGATAATAATAATTCTTGTTTTTTTAATGGAAGAAAATACTGTATACATTTTAGAACTTAAATTTTATCTCTGAGATATTTGGATATGGTTGTTGTGAATGGCTGCATTATAATATTGATCTCTTAAGTAATGTAAAACATGTATGAGATTTCTGAGCTCAATTCCAATTTTATAAATGATTACAGATACATTAATTTGATAAAATCTCCTTGCCTGCATGTTTTTTCCCAAATGTCCTAATATCCCAACAGACAGATATGTGTTGCTCATTAAAATTCTTTAATTCTACACATTATTAGAAATAGAGGAGAAGCAACTGTACCAAGAGAGAAGTAAATCATCTTAATTCATTATACGAGGTTAGTAAAATTTTGATATCAAAATTAGACAAGCATTTTAAAAGAAAAGAACTACAGACCCAAATATTCATAAATATATGACTATATTTATAGAAATAAAGCAAAATACTAGTAAATATTACTAAATTAAATATGGCAATATATAATAGAGAACAACAAATTATGACCAACTTCGGTTTATCCAAGTATAAAAATACATTTCAAACTTTAAAAAGCAATTACTAAAATCTCTTATATTATTTACAGGTTAAAAATATATGCTCATTTTGATAGATGTAGAGAAAGCAATTAAAGTTAAGACAATTTCTAATGAAATGCTATTAACATTCAGCAAACTAGAATTAGAAAATACAGAGTATGTTGGTGGATAAATGACATCTTTTAAAAAAATCATTAAATTTATATTTAAAGGTAAAATATTCAAAAAACTAAGATTATGGCATCCCGTCCCATCATTTCATGGCAAATAGATGGGGAAAAAATGGAAACAGTGACAGACTTTTTAAATTCACTGTCAATGGTGACTGCAGCCTTGAAGTTAAAAGACGCTTGCTCCTTGGAAGAAAAGTTATGACAAACCTAGAAAGCATATTAAGAAGCAGAGCCATTACTTTGCTGACAAAGATCAATTTAGTAAAAACCTATGGTTTTTCCAGTAGTTATGTATGGATGTAAGAGTTGGAGCATAAAGAAAGCTGAGCTCCGAAGAATTGATGTTTTTGAACTGTGGTGTTGGAGAAGACTCTTGAAAGTCCCTTGGACTGCAAGGATATCAAGTCAGTCAATCCTAAAGGAAATCAACCCTGAATACTCATTGGGAGGACTGACGCTGAAGTTGAAGCTTCAATACTTTGGTCACCTGATGGGAAGAACTGACTCGTTGGAAAAGACCCTGATGCTGGGAAAGATTGAATGCAGGTGGAGAAGGGGGAGACAGAGAATGAGATGGTTGATGGCATCACTGACTCAATGGGCATGAGTTTGACAAGCTCTGGTAGATGGCGTAGAACAAGGAAGCTTGGGGGTGCTGCAGTCCAAGGCGTTGCAAGCATTGGACACAACTGAGCAACTGAAAAACAACAAAGATCCAAGATCAGGAACAAATGAGATGTGCAATCTCACTACATTGCGTCATCATTATACCACTACACAAGCACAGATTGTTGTATTTTGTTGAGGATGTGAGGCAATAGAAACTCTCATTAACCACTGATGCGGATTTAAATTGGTACATCTCTTTTGTAAAAGTGTTAATAGAAGTATTTCTCTGGGCTTGAGAAACTTATTTTAAAATATATTTGTCAATAGAAAGAGCTAAGAATAGCTAAGGGTCACTAAACATTTAAAAAAATGGTATCTTAAAATCTTTTCTTTAAAGTCTGTTTGGTGCTGAAGACTGTTTGACAAAGGTGCCACAGCAATTCAAAGGGAAAAGGATAATCAATAAGTATAGGTAGCATTGATCTATATTTCTGTCTTTGTGCCAGTACCATACTGTCTTGATGACTGTGGCTTTGTAGTAGAGCCTGAAGTCAGGCAGGTTGATTCCTCCAGTTCCATTCTTCTTTCTCAAGACTGCTTTGGCTCTTCGAGGTTTTTTGTATTTCCATACAGAATGTGAAATTATTTGTTCTAGCTCTGTGAAGAATACTGTTGGCAGCTTGATAGGGATTGCATTGAATCTATAAATTGCTCAATGGAACAAAATAGAAAGCCCAGAGATAAATCCACACACATATGGACAACTTATATTTGACAAAAGAGGCAAGAATGTACAATGGATTAAAGACAATCTCTTTAACAAGTGGTGCTGGGAAAACTGGTCAACCACTTGTAAAAGAATGAAACTAGAACACTTTCTAACACCATACACAAAAATAAACTCAAAATGGATTAAAGATCTAAACGTAAGACCAGAAACTATAAAACTCCTAGAGGAGAACATAGGCAAAACACTCTCCGACATACATCACAGCAGGATCCTCTATGACCCACCTCCCAGAATATTGGAAATAAAAGCAAAAATAAACAAATGGGACCTAATTAAACTTAAAAGCTTCTGCACAACAAAGGAAACGCTAAGCAAGGTGAAAAGACAGCCTTCAGAATGGGAGAAAATAATAGCAAATGAAGCAACTAACAAACAACTAATCTCAAAAATATACAAGCAACTCCTACAGCTCAATTCCAGAAAAATAAATGACCCAATCAAAAAATGGGCCAAAGAACTAAATAGACGTTTCTCCAAAGAAGACATACAGATGGCTAACAAACACATGAAAAGATGCTCAACATCACTCATTATCAGAGAAATGCAAATCAAAACCACAATGAGGTACCATTTCACGCCAGTCAGAATGGCTGCGATCCAAGAGTTTACAAGCAATAAATGCTGGAGAGGGTGTGGAGAAAAGGGAACCCTCTTACACTGTTGGTGGGAATGCAAACTAGTACAGCCACTATGGAGAACAGTGTGGAGATTCCTTAAAAAACTGGAAATAGAACTGCCTTATGATCCAGCAATTCCACTGCTGGGCATACATACTGAGGAAACCAGAATTGAAAGAGAAAGAGACACGTGTACCCTAGTGTTCATCGCAGCACTGTTTACAATAGCCAGGACATGGAAGCAACCTAGATGTCCATCAGCAGATGAATGGATAAGAAAGCAGTGGTACATATACACAATGGAGTATTACTCAGCCATTAAAAAGAATACTTTTGAATCAGTTCTAATGAGGTGGGTGAAACTGGAGCCTATTATACAGAGTGAAGTAAGCCAGAAAGAGAAACACCAATACAGTGTTCTAACGCATATATATGGAATTTAGAAAGATGGTAACAATAACCCTGTATATGAGACAGCAAAAGAGAAACTGATGTATAGAACAGTCTATTGGACTCGGTGGGAGAGGGAGAGGGTGGGATGATTTGGGAGAATGGCATTGAAACATGTATAATATCATATATGGAATGAGTTGCCAGTCCAGGTTCAATGCACGATACTGGATGCTTGGGGCTGGTGCACTGGGACGACCCAGAGGGATGGTATTGGGAGGTGGGAGGGAGGAGGGTTCAGGATGGGGAACACATGTATACCTGTGGTGGATTAATTTTGATCTATGGCAAAACCAATAAAATATTGTAAAGTTAAAATAAAAAAAAGTATAGGTAAAATACAAATTAATGAAACAGAATATTGGCCAGGTGCACTGATATAAGGGCAAATAACATGAGGGTGAAAGGCATTACAAAAAGCATGGACAGGACAAACTTTTCAATAAGGGGAACCAGAGCATTAATGTACATACATTAAAAAAAAAACAAAAAAAACTTTTGTCTTTTTACTTTATCCCCAAAACTAAAAATAAATTCCAAATTTAATAAAGACTGATATGTAAAAAAATACATATAATTACATAATGTAATATTGGAAGATGTCTTTATTATGTCGAGAAAAGGAAAAAAATCTGTTTCAGTACGACTGAAAAGAAATGATGGAAATTATATGGAAAATGGATTCTCTTTATTTATCTTATAAACTATTACTTACAAAGTCTCTCAGGAATGGAAGCAAACCAACATGCAACAGAGTGGGATATATATTTGCATTGCAACTGTCAAAAGCAAAACTCAATGAAGCTAATATCCACGACACATATAAAACCATTAAAAATCAGTAAGAAAATGTATACTTTAACAGAAGAATATGCACAAGATTTAACAGGAACTTCACAAAATATAAAACTCAAATGGTAAGTGAACATTTGAAAACTGATAAACTTTGTGACTATACATGGTAATAAAACTATGACAATTCTTTTTTTAATATAAATTTATTTATTTTAATCAGAGGCTAATTACTTTACAGTGTTGTAGTGGTTTTGCTATATACATTGACATGAATTAGCCATGGGTGTACATGTGTTCCCCATCTTGAACCCCCATTGTGTATGTTATCACCCTAATGTATTTTATTTTTTATTGCAGCATAATTGCTTTATTAGTTTGCACTGTACCACACTAATTTCGTGTTAGTTTCTGCCATACAACAAAGTGAACTGGTTATGTTTTGCAGTCAGCCAGTCATGTCTGACTCTTTGTGACCCCATGGACTACAGCACACCAGGCTTTTCTGTCCCTCACCACCTCTCGGAGTTTGCCCGAGTTCATGTCCATTACATCGGTGATGCCATCCAACCATTTTATCCTCTGTCATCCCCTTCTCCTCAGGCCTTCAATTTTTCCCAGCATCAGGGTCTTTTCCAATGAGTCAGTTCTTCACATCAGGTGGCCAAAGGATTGGAGCTTCAGTTTCAGCATCAGGCCTTCCAATGAATATTCAGGACTGATTTCCTTGAAGATGGACTGGTTTGACCTCCTTGCTGTCCAAGACTCTCAAGAGTTTCTCCAAAACCACAATCCAAAAGCATCAATTCTTCTGTGCTCAGCTTTCTTTTTGGTCCAACTCTCACATCCATACATGACTACTGGAAAAACCATAGCTTTGACTAGATGGACCTTTGTTGGCAAAATAATGTCTCTGCTTTGTGATATGTTGTCTATATTGGTCACATCTTTTCTTCCAAGGAGCAAGCTTCTTTTAATTTCCTGACTGCAGTCACCATCTGCAGTGATTTTGGAGCCCCCAAAAGTAAAGTCTCTCTCTGTTTCCATTGTTTGCCCGTCTATTTGCTATGAAGTGATGGGACTGGATGTCATGATCTTTGTTTTTTGAATGTTGAGTTTTAAGCAAGCTTTTTTACTCTCCTCTTTTACTTTCATCGAGAGACTCTTTAGCTCTTCTTCACTTACTGCCATAAGGGTGTTGTCATCTACACATCTAAGATTAGTGATACTTTTCCCAGCAATCTTGATTTCAGCTTGTGCTTCATCCAGCTCAGCATTTCGCATGATGTACTCTGCATATAAGTTAAATATGCATGTTGACAATATACATCCTTGATGTACTCCTTTCCCAATTTGGAACCCGCCTGTTGTTCCATGCCCAGTTCTATCTGTTGCTTCTTGGCCTGCATACAGATTTCTCAGGAGGCATGTCGGGTGGTCTGGTATTCCCATCTCTTTAAGAATAAATATAGCTTGGTTAGACTTTAATGAAGTTCAATCCCAGGTAAAATCAAAGTATATATTTTATATAACTTATTAGAACACAATGTGCACATCTGTATAAAAAGTAAAAATCACAACGGTGATTATTGCTAGACAGGACAGGGGATGTTTTGAAGAAGTTGTCCAAATGATGAAGGGCAGTTCTAAGATATTCTAGTTTGTAACCTTGTAGAAGATTGCATGGCTTTCAAATTATATTATTTAATTTGAAAATATATATTTATGGTCTGCCCACAAATCTATTATATATTTAAGACTTCATCCTTTAAGATTTAACAATGATAAGACAAAAATATGAACCAGTCATTGTTAATAAATTTTCCTGCTGCGAGTATAATATGAATCAGAACTTTTATACAGTATATTAATGCAAGAACAAGAGATGGCAGAATCAGGGAAGTTTTCTCTCATGAGAACCTTGTTTGTAAAGGAGTAGAATGACCCTTAAACTAGGGAAGTGATTAAATGTCACAGTAGGAGGACATTTCATGAACAGAGAGCCTAGCACACGTCAAGCATGGTAAACTCTGTACATTGAACCAAGTACAAGAGATTTGGAAGTATCTGTATAAGTTATTAATAAAAAATGACTTGCTTTAGAATCTACTTCCCCCACCTTACACCTAGAAAGATGTCATTTGTCCTAAAGATTAGAATAGGGCTCAAAACTCCGTATCTGTGTTCCATCTGCTGAAACGAAGAAAACAGGCTGAGGTATGTTTTATAATTACTCTAAGTAATTAAGCTAACTGGCTAATTAACAAGTCGGGGAAAGATCTAGGGTTTTGGAGGGACAAAACAAAAGTCTTTATCAGAAAGTTTGGGAAAATTACCTTAGTTTATGTATGAATTTTGGACCATTTTCCAGAGGCTGGAACCCATGCTTGCATAAAAGAGCCACTGATGGAGAAATGACAATGTGATAATAAATACAAATTCACTATGGAGATTGCTTGGATAGGTATGTTAAACACACCTGCAACACAAACATCCCTGAACCAGATCCCATGATGGCGATCAATGCTTAGTAGAGATTTACTCCTGAGAAGAAACAGCAAAGGTAAATGGATCATTGTCCCCTTGCATTGTTTCCACTTATATCAGAAAGGATAATATGATCTCATGAAATATTTAAGAGCAGTCCCCTTAATTAGTGAAAATAAATTCCCTTTCACCTTGTGATTCAGAGTAGAAAAATATGAAATCTACTTTGGAGAAATAACTAAATACAATATTTCTTACAACTGAACTCTATAAAGAGTACTTTGTAAAAACATAGTTGCTAACCTTGAAAGAATGATATTCTAGTGGGGTCAAATTCATGCAAAATAGTTACAATATAAGATGAATGCTATGATAGAGATAGCAGCAATTTAATGTGAAGATTTAAAAGAGCAATTGATTAAATTGCTTAAAGGGTTGAGAAAGAGTGAGAGAGAGGATCTGCAAAAGAGACAATTGAGAAGAATATGTAGAAAAAAAGTTCAAGATAAGAGATGGAGAAAACTGACTCCTGACTGAGTCAACAGTGTTTTCAAAAACACAGGTACATGAAAGGCCATGAAATATCTTTAAATCATGAGCATTATTTTGACAGGAAATTCAAATTTCAATAAAGAAGAAAGAGTGTAATTCAATTGTTGGTAAATGTGAACTCAACGGGTAGATAATATGGATTCATTAAACTCACTAGGTTTAAAAAACAGGATACTGTACTACTTTATAAAATATTTCAATAAACTATTTCTTAACTAAGTAGATATTATTATGATGTTATAGACATTTTCCATATCATGAAAATGTGTGTAAAATAAAAAATAAAGCTTTATCAAAAATATTCAATGATTTATCTGTCTTAGCATGAGGTGTTCTAAACAAATTATTATAGGCTGACTGCTTTAAACACACTTATTTCTCATGATTCTGAAGATTGGGGAATATAAGATCATAATGCCAGTAGATTTGTTTCCTGCTTTCTAGATGTCCACCTTCTTGATGTACATTCACATTTCTTCTTTTTAAAGCTGAAATATTTAGCAGAGATATTTAAAAGTACTTGAAATGTAAATGTCCAGAGAATTACTGTAACTTCCAAGACTGCAGAAATCTTTCTATGCCTGCCACATTTAGAAATGCTTAGAGATAACCCATTTTCTTTTATTTAAAGTCTGTGTGGCAGCCTGTTACTAATGTTTGTTTTCTTTGTTGTATCTCATTCTACAAACAGTTCAATTATACACTCGACTCTTGGTGAATTTGTTAGATGATTCTTGATTTTGCCTAAAGTAAATAATGCTGCTATGTCAAACCTAAGGATCTGTGAGTTTCTCTAGGTTATATACCTGGGGTTAAGGTTGCTTTATCATAAATTATCCACATTTTAACCCTACTACAAAACACTGGTGTTAGTCATTCATTTATGTCTGACTCTTTGCTACTGCATGGACTGTAGCTTGCCAGGCTCCTCTGTCCATGAGATTTCTCAGGCATTGCCATTTCCTTTCCTTGGGGATCTTCCTGACCCAGTGATCTGACCCTAGTCTCCTGCATTGTAGGCAGATTCTTTACCTTCTGAGCCACCAGGCAAACATCAGACTGCTTGCTAAAATCGTTTCTTCCCTACATTTTGCATTCTTCAACACTTTAAGGGGGAAAAAAAAAAATCCCTGTCCGTGCATGTTCATTATACCCATTTCTTTGCCAGTGTCATGGAACTGTTTGCAGATCATAATCTTTTCTTTGTTGATGACGATCACGTATAAAGAGTTTATTTCTCATCGTGCTTTGCAATTTGGTTGTTTTGTCTGGCCTAGGCACAGAGGCACTTGACTCCAAGCTGCGGGTTGAGTTCAGATCTCTGATAGGTAACTCTCAGATCTGAGAGAGCATCTTCTCAGAGGTCAAGAAAACAATCCAAGCACATAAGTGTTTTTGAAGCCTCTGTTTGTTTCACATCCATAAACATTAAATTGACCCAAACAAGAAATATGGTCAAGCACAAAGTCAAGGGGAAGTACATTCTGCCACCTTAAGGCATATGATGTATAGATGCGTATAGATGTATGATGCCTACTATTAAGTAGAAAACTAGAATCAGTAACTCAGTTAACCACATCTTGAACATAAGAAACAAGTAAGAACATAAGAAAGAACACAGAAAGCATTGCCATTTTTTCTAACTAAATACTGTTTGTTTATAATTATAAATTTTTCATTGTTTTTTTAAAAAATCATGGCTATCACATTTAATAAATCCATCTGTTTATTGGACAATGAATTGGGGAGCATAACAAAGTTTTAAATGAAGCAAACATAAACATTTCTGTTCAGTTGAGCCAAAGAATACCTTTAGATGCTGGAAATTCAAATGGACACTTAGAAAACAAATTTTTGCATATTAGACAAAAACAAAATTTAAGATACAAGGAAAATAAAGTCAAGTAACATTTGTTATTTTTCAACTTATAAATATTCTATTTACAAATCCTAAAAACATAAATATGTTGACATGTATTGTTTTAACAATGATTATCATATTCCAGCTTAGATATATAAAATAAATTTTTACTAAAATTATCAAATATAGTTTTGTAATCTTGTTAATAAAGACTGGATACAAGAAAGAACTAGAAAAAGAGCCTTAAATAGCACATTAAATTAAGTTTCTGGCAACTACATTCATTAAAACTAAAAAATTATGTTTTACTTATAGCAATGCTGTTTTTAATTTATGGCACTTTCATAAAAGTGTTGTGAGTTTAACAATATTCACAATTTAATCCATATTTTAAAAAACATATTTGATTATTACTAGAACATTTTGTTGTTGATACAACAACCAGATCTTCCCTGTATACTATAATTATCTTTAAGAAAATATTTTCTGAGTATAAAAATAAATATCTTTCCATCTTTATTTATTTATTTTTCACACGAAGGCTTTTCTGTGATTTAAAGGGTGCAGAACCGTGGCAGGAGACTACAGCCTCTCTTCCCCCGTCCTCAGCTCCTGGGTTTGGGGGTCTTCCGTCCTTGGATGGATTCAGCAGCTCCCATGTGGACGAGCTCAGATGGAAAAAATAAGTACCTTTGAAAATAAGTGACCTTAAAATATTTAGCCTTTGTAGTCTAAATACATACATATATACAAATGTTTATATATATATATAAACATATATATATATATATGTATATACATATATATATGTATATATCTTAGTCTATGTCCTGGCCAGCAATGTTGAAGAAACAGGTTGAAAGGTTCTATGAAGACCTATAAGACCTTCTAGAACTAGCACCCAAAAAAGATATCCTTCTCATTATAGGGGGCGGTAGTGCAAAAGTAGGAAGTCAATAGATACCTGGAGGAACAGGCATATTTGGCCTTGGATTACAAAACAAAGCAAGTCAAAGACTAAAAGAGTTTTAGCCTTTTAGCCAAGAGAACAAACTGGTCATAGCAAACACCCACTTCCAACAACACAAGAGAAGACTCTACACATGGACATCACCAGGCGGTCAATACCGAAATAAGATTGATTATATTCTTTGCAACCAAAGATGGAGAAGCTCTATAGAGTCATCAAAAATAAGACCTGGAGCTGACTCTGGCTCAGATCATGAACTCCTTATTGCCAAATTCAGATTTAACTTGAAGAAAGTATGGGAAACCACTAGACCATTCAGGTATGACCTAAATCAAGTCCCTAATGATTATACAGTTGACCTGAAGAATAGATTCAAAGGATTAGATCTGATAGAGTGCCTGAAGAACTATAGACAGAGGTTCGTGACATTGTACAGGAGGCAGTGATCAAGATCATCCCCAAGAAACAGAAATGCAAAGTGGCAAAATGGTTGTCTGAGGAGGACTTACAAATGGCTGAGAAAAGAGAAGCTAAAGGCAAAGGAGAAAAGGAAAGGTATAACCATTTGAATGCAGAGTTCCAAAGAATAGCAAGGAGAGATAAGAAAGCCTTCCTCAGTGATCAAGACAAAGAAATAGAGAAAAACAATAGAATGAGAAAGACTAGAGATCTCTTTGAGAAAAATAGAGATACCAAGGGAACATTTCATGCAAAGATAGGCTCAATAAAGGACAAAAATGGTATGGACCTGACAAAAGCAGAAGATATTAAGAAGAGGTGGTAAGAATACACAGAAGAACTGTACAAAAAAGGTCTTCACAACCCAGATAATCACGACCCAGATACTCATGGTGTGATCACTCACCTAGCCAGACATCTTAGCCAGACATCTAGCCAGACATCCTAGAATGAGAAGTCAAGTGCGCCTTAGGAAGCATCACTAGGAACAAAACTAGTGGAAGTGATGGAATTCCGCTTGAGCTATTTCAAATCCTAAAAGATGATGCTGTTATAGTGTTGTCCTCAATATGCCAACAAATTTGGAAAACTCAGAAGTGGCCTAGGACTGGAAAGATCAGTTTTCATTCCAATCCCAAAGAAAGGCAATGCCAAAGAATTTTCTTTCTTTCTTTTTTTTTTTAAATTTAATTTTATTTTTTAACTTCACAATATTGTATTGGTTTTGCCATATATCAAAATGAATCTGCCACAGGTACACATGGGTTCTCCATCCTGAACCCTCCTCCCTCCTCCCTCCCCATACCATCCCTCTGGGTCATCCCAGAGCACCAGACCCAAGCATCCAGTATTGTGCATTGAACCTGGACTGGTGACTCGTTTCATATATGATATTATACATGTTTCAATGCCATTCTCCCAAATCATCCCACCCTCTCCCTCTCCCACAGAGTCCAATAGACTGTTCTATACATCAGTGTCTCTTTTGCTGTCTCATATACAGGGTTATTGTTACCACCGTTCTAAATTCCATATATATGCATTAGTATACTGTATTGGTGTTTTTCTTTCTGGCTTACTTCACTCTGTATAATAGGCTCCAGTTTCATCCACCTCATTAGAACTGATTCAAATGTATTCTTATTAATGGCTGAGTAATACTCCATTGTGTATATGTACCACAGCTTTCCTATCCATTCATCTGCTGATGGACATCTAGGTTGCTTCCATGTCCTGGCTATTATAAACAGTGGTGCAATGAACATTGGGGTATATGTGTCTCTTTTAGTTCTGGTTTCCTCAGTGTGTATGCCCAGCAGTGGGATTGCTGGGTCATAAGGCAGTTCTATTTCCAGTTTTTTAAGGAATCTCCACACTGTTCTCCATAGTGGCTGTACTAATTTGCATTCCCACCAACAGTGTAAGAGGGTTCCCTTTTCTCCACACCCTCTCCAGCATTTATTGCTTGTAGACTTTTGGATCGCAGCCATTCTGACTGGTGTGAAATGGTACCTCATAGTGGTTTTGATTTGCATTTCTCTGATAATGAGTGATGTTGAGCATCTTTTCATGTGTTTGTTAGCCATCTGTATGTCTTCTTTGAAGAAATGTCTATTTAGTTCTTTGGCCCATTTTTTGATTGGGTCATTTATTTTTCTGGAATTGAGCTGTAGGAGTTGCTTGTATATTTTTGAGATTAGTTGTTTGTCAGTTGCTTCATTTGCTATTATTTTCTCCCATTCTGAAGGCTGTCTTTTCACCTTGCTTATAATTTCCTTTGTTGTGCAGAAGCTTTTAGGTTTAATTAGGTCCCATTTGTTTATTTTTGCTTTTATTTCCAATATTCTGGGAGGTGGGTCATAGAGGATCCTGCTGTGATGTATGTCGGAGAGTGTTTTGCCTATGTTCTCCTCTAGGAGTTTTATAGTTTCTGGTCTTACATTTAGATCTTTAATCCACTTTGAGTTTATTTTTGTGTATGGTGTTAGAAAGTGTTCTAGTTTCATTCTTTTACAAGTGGTTGACCAGTTTCCCCAGCACCACTTGTTAAAGAGATTGTCTTTAATCCATTGTATATTCTTGCCTCCTTTGTCAAAGATAAGGTGTCCATAGGAGCATGGATTTATCTCTAGGCTTTCTATTTTGTTCCATTGATCTATATTTCTGTCTTTGTGCCAGTACCATACTGTCTTGATGACTGTGGCTTTGTAGTATAGCCCAAACTACCACACAATTGCACTCATCTCACAAGCTAGCACAGTAATGCTCAAAATTTTCCAAGGAAGGCTTCAACAGTACATGAACCATGAATGTCCAGATATTCAAGATGGATTTAGAAAATGCAGAGAAACCAGAGATAAAATTGCCAACAGTCATTGGATCATCAAAAAAGCAAGAGTTCCAGAAAAACATCTACTTCTGCTTTGTTGACTACACCAAAGCCTTTGACTCTGTAGATAACAGCAAACAATGGAAATTGCTTAAGTTGATGACAATACCAGACCATCTGACCTACCTCCTGAGAAATCTGTATGCAGGTCAAGAAGTGACATTTAGAAGTGGACATAGAACAACAGATGGATTACAAATCGGTAAAGGAGTACCTCAAGTTTGTATACTGTCACCCTCCTTGTTTAACTTACATGCAAATTACATGCTGGGCTGGATGAAGCACAAGCTGGAATCAAGATTGCTGGGGGAAATATCAATAACGTCAGATATGCAGATGACATATTTACCCTTAAGGCAGAAAGTGAAGAACTAAAGAGCCTCTTGATGAAAATGAAAGAGGTGAATGACAAACTTGGCTTAAAACTAAGCATTCAGAAAACAAAGATCACAGCACCCAGTCAAATCACTTCATGGCAAATAGCTGGGGAAACAATGGAAACAGTGAGAGACTTTATTTTTTGGAGGGGGGGCTCCAAAATTACTACATTAAAAGACATCATTTAATCACTGTATTGAAATTAAAATTAAAAGACGCTTGCTCCTTGGAAGAAGAGCTGTGACCAACCTAGCCAGCATAATAAAAAACAGAGACATTACTTTGCCAACAAAGGTCATCTAGTCAAAGCTATGGTTTTTCCAGTGGTCATGTATGGATTTTAGAGTTGGACTATAAAAAGCTAAAAGCTGAAGAATGATGCTTTTGAATTCTGGTGTTGGACAAGACTCTTGAGAGTCTGTTGGACTGCAAGGAGATCCATTTAGTCCATCCTAAAGGAAATCAGTCCTGAATATTTATTCATCACAAGGACTGATGCTGAAATTCCAATACTTTTGCCACCTGATGGGAAGAACTGACTCATTTGAAAGGACCCTGATGCTGGGAAAGATTGAAGGAAGGAGGAGAAAAGGATGACAGAGGGTGAGATGGTTGGATGGCATCACTGACTCGATGGACATGGGTTTGAGTAAGCTCCAGGAATTGGTGATGGACAGGGAAGCCTGGCTTGCTGCAGTCCATGGGGTTGCAAAGAGTCGGACACGAGTGAGCCTGTAAACTGACTGATACATATATATGCATTAGAAAGAAAAATGAAGTATGTCTTTGTACTATTTTGTACAATTTCCTATGAGCTTTGCAGAAAAAGCATAGTATAGATGCAATTTTTAAATTAATAACATGCTCGACAGAGTAGGATTAATCAAAAAGTCTCCTTTTTTATTTTTTAATCAAAAAATGGCATTTTGTATAAAATAGCTTTTAAATAAAAGAACCACAAGATCATTTTGAAACAATAAATTTGTAAAACAGAAAAAAAAAACCCTAGCAGCATCACATTAAAGAAGATGAAAACAAGAAACTAAACACATAAATGTATATTTAGTAAAATTATTCTGTTTAGATATATTTTTAGAGTAAGATGATGTATATAGAGCTATTTAAGAAAGATTTAAATTAATTTATTACTCATTACCTTTTAGGTTCATGGCAAAATTGAGAAAAAAGTACAGAGATTTCCCATATACCCATTCCCTACACATACATTTGTTGTTGTTTAGTCACTAAGTCCTATCTGATTCCTTTGCGATCCCATGAACTGTAGCCTACCAGGATTCTCTGTCCATGGGATTTCCCTGGCAATAATACTTGGAGTGGGTTGCCATTTCCTTCAGTTCAGTTCAGTCGCTCAGTCGTGTCCAACTCTTTGCAGCCCCATGAATCACAGCATGCCAGGCCTCCCTGCCCATCACCAACTCCCGGAGTTCACTCAGACCCACGTCCATTGAGTCGGTGATGCCATCCAGCCATCTCATCCTCTGTCATCCCGTTTTCCTCCTGCCCCCAATCCCTCCCAGCAACCGAGTCTTTTCCAATGAGTCAACTCTTCGCATGAGGTGACCAAAGTACTGGAGTTTCAGCTTCAGCATCATTCCTTCCAAAGAACACCCAGGGCTGATCTCCTTCAGAATGGACTGGTTGGATCTCTTTGCAGTCCAAGGGACTCTCAAGAGTCTTCTCCAACACCACAGTTCAAAAGCATCAAGTCTTCAGCGCTCAGCTTTCTTCATAGTCCAACTCTCACATCCATACATGACCACTGGAAAAAACATAGCCTTGTCTAGACAGACCTTTGTTGGCAAAGTAATGTCTTTGCTTTTCAATATGCTATCTAGGTTGGTCATAACTTTCCTTCCAAGGAGTGTCTTTTAATTTCCTAACTGCAGTCACCATCTGCAGTGATTTTAGAGCCCCCAAAAATAAAGTCTGACACTGTTTCCACTGTTTCCCCATCTATTTGCCGTGAAGTGATGGGACCAGATGCCATGATCTTTGTTTTCTGAATGTTGAGCTTTAAGCCAACTTTTTCACTCTCCTCTTTCACTTTCATCAAGAGGCTTTTTAGTTCGTCTTTACTTTCTGCCATAAGGGTGGTATCATCTGCATATCTGAGGTTATTGATATTTCTCCCAGCAACCCAGGGGAAATTCCTGAGCCATGGATGAAACAATCTCCTGCCTTGGCAGGCAGACTCTTTACCATTGAACTACTAGTGAAACTCACACATGCATAATTTTCCCCATTATGAGCATCCTCCATCAGAGCAGTATATATTTTACAATGAATAAAAGCCCATATCTGACATTGTGGTTCACTTTTTATATTGTGCCCTCTGTGAGTCTGGTAAATACTTGACGATATGTATTCATCATTATGGTGGCATATAAAGTATTTTCAGTATATAGCAAAATCTCTGTGCTCCACCTATACAATCCCTTACTTCTCCTCCTGGCATCCACTGATCTTTTTTCTGTCTCTGTAGTTTTGCTTTATCCAGAATATCTTATAGTTGGAATCATACATGACCATTTCATGTTAGCATTCTTTCACTTGGTAATATGCATTAAAGATTCCTCCATATATTTTTTATGGTTTCATAGCTCATTTCTTTGTAGTGTTGATTAATATGAGATGCTTGGATGACATCACCCACTTAATGGACATGAGTTTGAGAAAGCTCCAGGAGATAGTGAAAGATAGGAATTGTTGGCATGCTGCAGTCCATGGGGTCACAAAAAGTCAGACACAGCTTAGAGACTGAACAACAATATTCCATTGTCTGGAGATACTACATTAAATTCATTCAGCCTACTGAAGGACATCTTGGTTGCCTTCAAATCTGGGCAATTAAATATAACGTTGCTATAAACATCTGTGTGCAGTTTTTTGTGTAAACCTACATTTTCAGCTCCTTTGGGTAATTACCAGGGAGCACAATTTCTGGATCTCTTCTGGTAAGAGTATGCTTAGTTTTATAAGAAAATGCTAGACTGTTTTGGCCACTATTGCATTCTGCCAGCAAGATACACCAACAGTTCCTGTTGCTCCACACTCTCTGTAGTATTTGATGTAGTCAGTGTTTTGGAATTTGATCATCCTCAGAGCTCTGGGTTCCATCTACAAGACCCTTTTCCAAATTTCTAGGTTATAATAAGTCCAATTCACACTTTGGTTTTTCTCCTAGCCATATCATGATTTATCTCTGGCAGTTACTCTTTCCACATTATTTCAATGTTACATTTTCAATATTTCTTTCAGTTGTCCCAAACCCAATAAACAATTCTTAACTTTCCAGTCTCTCTCTTAAAATGCCTAGTGTGTAACCGGCTCTAGTGAAATAAGTCAGAAAGAGAAAAACAAATATCCTGTAATAATGTATGCATATGGAATCTTTAAAAAATGGTACATATTTGCAGGGCAAGAATAAAGATGCAAACATAGAGAATTAATTTGTGGACACTTGTGGCAGAAGGAGAAGGTGTAATGAATTAAGAAAATAGCATTGAAATAAATGCATTACCATGTGTAAAATAGATAGCTAGTGGGAAGGTGTTGTATAACACAAGGAGCTCAGCCTGGAGCTCTGTGGTGACCTAGAGGGATGGGTGGAAGGGAGACTCAAGATGAGAGCACATATGGATAATTATGGCTGATTTAATTGTTATATGGCAGGAACAAATTAAAAAAAAAAATTGCATAGTGTGGTTTCTGTTTTTTAAATGGACCTTGAATACTATAGTGTTTTGTCTTCCCAAGATTTCTCCAGATCATAGAGTCTCAGAGTGAAAGGACTGAACTGAAACTTAAGCACTGTGACCAAAAAACTCTTGCACCAAACAAGTAGTCTCTTCTGATTTGTTATATATGATTTTCTCTACATTATTAGTTTAAGGTATTCTGCACCTACAGGGAACATTTTTTGATTTGAGATAAATTGGATTCAAAATAAACAGAAATTTTGCCCAACATCATGTGTTACTAATCATTTTGAGAACACAAGCATTTGTAAATTATAAGAAAAAATAGAAAAAAGTCAGAACAGCCAATGCAGCACCCCAATTTCCACCACCCATATGAGTATGCAACGTGGGACAGCATTTACATAACAGGTTGACAAATAGTAT
>NW_011494897.1:9139443-9146249 GCF_000754665.1 Bison bison bison
AGAGGAGATCAGCCCTGAGATTTCTTTGGAAGGAATGATGCTGAAGCTGAAACTCCAGTACTTTGGCCACCTGATGCTAAGAGTTGACTCACTGGAAAAGACTCTGATGCTGGGAGGGGTTGGGGGCAGGAGGAGAAGGGGATGACAGAGGATAAGATGGCTGGATGGCATCACTGACTCAATGGACATGAGTCTGAGTGAACTCCAGGAGTTGGTGATGGACAGGGAGGCCTGGCGTACTGAGATTCATGGGGTGGCAAAGAGTAGGACACGACTGAGCGACTGATCTGATCTGATCTGATCTGATCTGATCTGAGTGGCTTAGATGATAAAGAATCCACCAACAATGAAGAAGATCTGCATTTGATACTTGGGTCAGGAAGATCCCCTGGAGAAGAAAATGGCAACCCGCTCCTGTATTTTTGCCTGGAGAATCCCATGGGCAGAGAACTGGGCAGGCTAAAGTCTATCAGGTCACAAAGAGTCAGACTTGAATGAGTGACTAACACACTTTGATAATATTTTGCAAAGAATCAACACATGAACCAATAGTTCCCAAATTTGCTTGCCATAAGAATTCTAGAGAAATAGGTATATTCAAGTAAAAATATTACATAGGTAAGAATTCTTTCACTTTTAAATATTATTGTGAGGTCTGTCAGTGGTATGCTTTTAACGGCATTTTACTGAACCACTTTTCTTCCATGATAATTCTCTAAGAAAAAGACAAAGGTCCATTGCTAATCCTTTCTTTCTCTAATTCATAACTTCTTAAAGGTTTTGTTGTTTTTATATTGTTCTTGCTTTTTATAATTGCAAGCATATGGGATTTGGGGTTTTTATATTTTCAGTGAATCATTATTCTTCTTTTGTTCAATTATAGTCTGAAAATTTAAATGAGGCTTATTTAAAATATTGCTTTAAATTGTTGATTTGGGTGTCTTAGATAACCTTTATAAGACACTATATTGATTAGCCAAAAAGTTATTTCTGTTTTTTTTCCATAAGATGTTACAGAAAAACCTGAACAGACTCTTTGACCAACCCGATAATTCTGAAATATGTATGAGATATGCATATGCATGTATATTTCT
Source organism: Bison bison bison (assembly GCF_000754665.1). Taxonomy (NCBI): domain Eukaryota; kingdom Metazoa; phylum Chordata; class Mammalia; order Artiodactyla; family Bovidae; genus Bison; species Bison bison. The sequence continues at coordinate 9,140,538 of NW_011494897.1, forward strand.
GTGCGTATAGACATAATATTAATACACATAATTAGTGGTAAGAAGATAATGAGCTCAAATGGAATTAGAGACAATATTGCTCATGGCACAGAAGAGAACATGAACTTCATGTCACTTTCAGTTCAGTTCAGTTCAGTCACTCAGTTGTGCTGACTCTTTGTGACCCCATGGACTGCAGACTTCCTTGCCCATCACTAATTCCAGGAGCTTACTCAAATTCATGTCCATCAAGTCGGTGATGCCATCCAACCATCTCATCCTTTGTCATCCCCTTTTCCTCCCCGCTTCAATCTTTACCAGCATCACAGTTTTTCCAAGAAGCCAGTTCTTTGCATTAGGTGACCAAAGTATTGGAGCTTCAGCTTCAGCATCAGCACTTACAGTGAATATTCAGGACTGATTGCCTGTAAGATTGACTGGTTTGATCTCCTTGAAGTCTAAGGGACTCTCAAGAGTATTCTCCAACACACAGTTCAAAAGCATCAATTCCTAGACGCTCAGCTTTCTTTATGGTCCAACTCTCACATCCATACATGACTACTGGAAAAACCATAGCTTTGACTACATAGACCTTGATCGGCAAAGTAACATCTCTGCTTTTTAGTATGCTATCTAGGTTGCTCATAACTGTTCTTCCAAGAAGCAAGCATCTTTTAATTTCATGGCTGCAGTCACCACCTGTAGTGATTTTGGAGCCCAATAAAATAAAGTCTCTCTCTCTTTCCATTGCTTTCCCATTTATTTGCCATGAAATGATGGGACCTGATGCCATAATCTTTGTTTTTCAATGTTGACTTTTAAGCCAGCATTTTCATTCTCCTCTTTTACTTTCATCAAGAAGCTCTTTAGTTCTTCTTCACTTTCTGCCATAAGGATGGTGTCATTTGTATATCTGAAGTTAATGATAGTTCACCCAGCAATCTTGATTCTAGCTTGTGCTTCATCCAGATTGGCATTTCACATGATGTACTCTGAATAAAAGTTAAATAAGCAGGGTGACAATATACAGCCTTGATGTACCCCTTTCCCAATTTCAAACCAGTCTGTTGTTTCATGTCCACTTCTAACTGTTACTTCCTGGCCTGCACACAGATTTCTCAGGAGGCAGGTCAGGTGATCTGGTATTCCCATCTCTTAAAAAATTTTCCACAGTTTGTTGTGTTCTACACATTCAAAGACTTTGGTGTAGTCAATAAAGCAGAAGTAGATGTTTTCTGGAAGTTTCCTGCTTTTTCTATGATCAAAGAGATGTTGGTAATTTGATGTCTAGTTCCTCTGCCTTTTCTAAATCCAGCTTGAACTTCTGGTAGTTCATGATTCATGTACTCTTGTAGCTTGGTTTGGAGAATTTTGAGCATTACTTTGCTAGCTTGTTTAATGAGTGCAATGGTGCAGTAGTTTGAACATTCTTTGGCATTATCTTTCTTTGAGATTGGAATGAAAACTGACCTTTTCCAGACCTGTGGCCACTGCTGCGTTTTCCAAATTGCTGGAATATTGATTGCAGCATTTTCACAGCATCATCTTTTAGGATTTGGAAGAGCTCAAGTGGAATTCCATCATCCCCACTAGCTTTGTTCATAGTGATACTTCCTAAAGCCCCCTTGACTTCACTTTCCAGGATGTCTTGCTCTAGGTGAGTGATCACACCATCATGGTTATCTGGGTCATGAGGATCTTTTTTGTATAGTTCTTCTGTATATTCATGAAAATTACAGCACATTTCATCACATTAGATTCCTTTGTTCTCCAAGCCTGGCAGGTACACGCAGAGTGTGCCTGGGTGCATGGTTAGTACACAGTGATCTGTATCACAGTTGAGGAATATTTAGCTTAGGGACCCCTGATTTTATCAGATACTGTTGACAAACATGCTTACACTTTGCTCATGAAGAATATTTTATATTATTTCCCCTGTAATGTAAACAAACCTCCACTACAAGAAGGAGGAATGCTTGTCCTGAAATATCTCCATATACAAATAAATCTATTCACTGCCCCACTCCATCTCAAGCTTTTAAGAATGTGAATGTCTAGTCCTGTAGAAGTGCCAGAGACACATGGAAAATGGTTTTATCCCATAAAATACATGTGTCCTTGAATATAATGATCAAAAGAACTTTTTCTTTCTTTACAGAGCATATACCAGGGATTGGTTTCATCCTAGACTTCATTTTAAACAATTGTAGAATCATAGAAAGCATAAAGATACTTAGTGAATAGAGAGTAAGTAGAAGTATTCATTCTGTATTCACATATCTCCTTGATTAAGAAATTTGCTAAATACACACTCAGAAAATGGCTTTGATATTTGTCGTTGATTTTGAGAGAAAGTACTTCACCAGCAAAAAAGATGATTGGAGATCAATTTGCTGTCTTCTTTTGAATTTACTTATCCTATGTAGCTCCATAAAGCATTTTCTTATCTCTGTTACAATTCACACAACAACAAAATTTATGTTGGACAAATAGTACATGTTCTCCAGATTTTATGCTTCTAGCATTTTCTTCAAAAGCAATAAAATATTAAAGTAAAATATGCAAATGTACCCATAGTTCTACATCCCCTGGCAACAATGTGGTTGTACTTCCTGAAATTCAAATCCCAGATGTCATTAAGCACAACAAGCCACATTTCTGACTCAGTTAAGAGAAATCTGAAATGTGAGATCTAGCACAACCATAACATAATGTCCCTGAATGAGAAATAAAGAATATAATAAATTAAAGTGTAATGTAACTGAGGGAAACCACATGAAGAATGTGTTGGACTAACATTGGCATTGGGATATTTACTAAAAATATATAAAGCTAAATGATGCTTTACATCATGAGAACTAAACATCTTATGCTTATGCTTTTTAACTTTTTCCTCCTTTATGGCATTATGTTTCTGGGGGAAAAAAACACTAAAAATATTTGTACTGTATATGAGTACATTTGGAAAGTCCTTAACTCCAAAATTCTTAATTCTAAAACTACTCTTGAGTGATGAATCATCTGATCTGGTTATTTATTTTCAAATTGTATAGGACATTTGCTTGTAATACCTCAGAAAAGTCATTCATTAAGAGCAGTGATAGCATCTAAACTGGAGAAGCTGGGCATAGAGCAACACAGATCTTCATTAATTCCTGTTCACATTCTTCTTGTCTGTTTCTTTCTAAGGGCTGTGTTAGATAGTAGCTCCTGATGGTAAATTCCAGTAATTTCCCCTGCCTCTTAAAAGATAATTTCTGTAAGTATTGGGACAATGCTTGTTGTTGTTCAGTCACTAAGTCTTATTCAACTCTTTACGACCCTATGAACTGAAGCACACCAGGCTTCCCTGTCCTTCACTATCTCCCAGAGCTTGATCAAACTCATGTCCATTGAGTCAGTGATGCCATACCATCATCTCATCCTCTGTTGTCCCCTTCTCTTGCCCTCAATCTTTCCCAGGATCAAGGTCTTTTCCAGTGAGTCAGTTCTTACCATTAGGTGGCCAAAATATTGGAGGTTCAGTTTCAGCACCAGTCCTTCCAATGAATATTCAGGGTTGATTTCCTCTGGAATGACTGGTTTGATATCCTTGAAGCCCAAGGGACTCTCGAGAGTCTTCTCCAGCACCACAGTCTGAAAGCATCATTCTTCAGCACTCAGCCTTCTTTATTGTCCAACTCTCATATCCATACATGGGTGCTAGAAAAACCATAGCTTTGACAAAGCAGACTTTGGTCAGCAAAGTGATGTCTCTGCTTTTGAATACACTGTCTAGATTTGTCATAACTTTTTTCCAAGGAGTAAGCATCCTTTAAATTTGTGGTTGCAGTCACCGTCCGCAGTGATTTTGGGACCCAATATAATGAAATCTGACACTGTTTCTATGCCATGCTTGGCATATGCTAAAAACATTAATACAAATGCCAATTTACTTTCTTATCATTCCATTCTGATCCCTCTCTAACATGTGGAATCTTGTGTTTCTTCCCCCTTTATATACACAAAATATAATGGATTGGACATGTTCATATGCAAGTAATGTTAGATTTCTTTTTTATGGGACTAGTGACTCTTCTGGCAATATTAAGCTTTTTTCCAAACATCTTTGGAAGCATATCATGGACAGAATAATTTGGTTATTGCAAACACTGTTTAATCATTGTCATAGAGTTTTATTAATAACAGAAAATATACTTAAAAAGTAACAACAATTCTAACAAGAAAATTGACAAGATAGCTTTAAAATTAAGGAAAATATTTCAATTATCCTGAAAATGAACATATTTTTTAAAAATTGTAATTGTGGATTATTATTATTTTGTTATCAGCAATTCCAGAGTTGAAAAATAGATTTTCTTGCTAAAGCTTAATGCTTTTACTTACTCTTATTGTAATTATCTCTTGGCTGTGGTTACTAGTGTTTTGCTTATGATGTGGGATTTTATATACAAGTTTGTTTACACAACCTAATGCCTGTCTCTTGGCTAACATGATGTTACCTAGAAGCTTTGGGTAGCCATGAAAATGGAACTTCTTTCTTGCGTGTTGTTAGTTAAAGAGCCTTTGTGGCAGCAGTAGCAAAACCCAATTCAGGGAGTAGTACCATAGTCAACAATCAAATTTCCTTTTCAAATAAGAAGAAACATAAACTGAAGGTCAGGAATATCCCCTCAAGTAGGAAATGGCAATCCACTCCAGTGTTCTTGCCTGGAGAGTTTCATGGACAGAGAAGCCTGATGGGCTGCAGTCCATGAGGTCACAAAGAGTTGGACATGACTGTGTAGCTGAGCAGGCACACATGCATGTGGGTTTGAAAGAGTCATAAAATGGAAAGTAAGAACAGCTACATATGAACACATTTGAAGCAAAACCTGGGATAATGATGTTCCTAAGTCAAAAAAGAACAGACATAGAGTTTTTGTTTTAGTACTGATATATACTGAAATTCTAAGAGTAATTGAAGAAATCCATGAAACAGTCATCTGCTTTATTAGTGACCCCATGATAAATAAACTATGATGTAAAAAGAAAACTTTTGGTCTTTCTTAGGACTGGAAAAGGTCAGTTTTCATTCCAATCCCAAAGAAAGGCAATACCAAAGAATGCTCAAACTACCACACAATTGCACTCTCACACGCTAGTAAAGTGATGCTCAAAATTCTCCAAGCCAGGCTTCAGCAATATGTGAACCGTGAACTTCCTGATGTTCAAGCTGGTTTTAGAAAAGGCAGAGGTACCAGAGATCAAATTGCCAACATTCGCTGGATCATGGAAAATGCAAGAGAGTTCCAGAAAAACATCTATTTCTGCTTTATTGACTATGCCAAAGCCTTTGACTGTGTGGATCACAATAAACTGTGGAAAATTCTGAAAGAGATGGGAATACCAGACCACCTGACCTGCCTCTTGAGAAACCTATATTCAGGTCAGGAAGCAACAGTTAGAACTGGACATGGAACAACAGACTGGTTCCAAATAGGAAAAGGAGTATGTCAAGGCTGTATATTGTCACCCTGCTTATTTAACTTCTATGCAGAGTACATCATGAGAAATGCTGGGCTGGAAGAAGCACAAGCTGGAATCAAGATTGCTGGGAGAAATATCAATAACCTCAGGTATGCAGATGACACCACCCTTATGGCAGAAACTGAAGAGGAACTCAAAAGCCTCTGGAGGAAAGTGAAAGTGGAGAGTGAAAAAGTTGGCTTAAAGCTCAACATTCAGAAAACG
>NW_011494897.1:9146349-9166756 GCF_000754665.1 Bison bison bison
AGGAAATTAAAAGACGCTTACTCCTTGGAAGGAAAGTTATGACCAACCTAGATAGCATGTTCAAAAGCAGAGACATTACTTTGCCAACAAAAGTCTGTCTAGTCAAGGCTATGGTTTTTCCAGTGGTCATGTACCGATGTGAGATTTGGACTGTGAAGAAAGCTGAGCACCGAAGAATTGATGCTTTTGAACTGTGGTGTTGGAGAAAACTCTTGAGAGTCCCTTGGACTGCAAGGAGACCCAACCAGTCCATTTTGAAGGAGATCAGCCCTGTGATTTCTTTGAAAGGAATGATGCTAAAGCTGAAACTCCAGTACTTTGGCCACCTCATGTGAAGAGTTGACTCATTGGAAAAGACTCTGATGCTGGGAGGGATTGGGGGCAGGAGGAGAAGGGGATGACAGAGGATGAGATGGCTGGATGGTATCACTGACTCGATGGATGTGAGTCTGAGTGAACTCCGGGAGTTGGTGATGGATAGGGAGGCCTGGCCTATTGCAATTCTTGGGGTTGCAAAGAGTCAGACACGACTGAGTGACTGAACTGAACTGAACTGAATACTGCTTTACCTCCCAGCTCCCTTTCAAAGCCTCCACAGTCCTTAAAAATAAAAACCTTAAAGTAATAAGCAAAATGAATATCTTTCTATATATATCAAATATGGTTTTAGGAAGTTGCTCTTCTAGAAGCATCATTGGACTGGAACCTACTTCTCAATGCATTCTACTAGAGAAAGATCATTATCTACAATAAAGGATGATATATGAGATGTTTAATTTACAACTATGACCAATGATTGCATTTCGCGTCTGACAGAATCTGTGGTTACAAGAACTAGAAACTGACTTTAGGTATCTGAAGCAAGATAATAAAATTTATTAGAAGGATATTGAAAGATTCCAGAATTTCTTGAGACTAATGGAGCCAGTCTTACAAGTCAGGTATCTGTACTTTCAAGACTCAAAAATCACAGCAATTTTTAAGTGGGTCCAGATTGCTAGAAACACTCTCTCCTCTGATACAGGAGCTAGATACTGCTTGACATTACTATTAGCACAATAATAAACACTCTTTCAGTTACTGAAGGTGGAGAACTGTTTTTTCTTTGAACTATTTTACAGCTTTATTAAAGCATAACTGATAATCAAAACACTGCATATAGTCAATATATAGTTTGATGAGTTTGGATATATGCACAATCTTCCCAGGTGGTGCTATTGGTAAAGAACCTGCCTGCCAATGTAGGAGACATGAGTTGCAGGTTCGATTTCCTGGGTTAGGAAGAATCCCTGGATGAGAGCATGGCAATCCACTCCAGTACCCTTGCCTGGAGCAATCTCATGGACAGAGGAGCCTGACAGCCTACAGTCCATAGGTTTGCACAGAGTCAGACATGACTGAAGTGACTTAGTACACAGGGACATATGCACATACCCATATCATGATACTGAAGATATTCATCACCTTTAAAAGTTTCTTGTATCCCTTTATGTTTTGTTTATTAAGACCACATAACATAAGACCTACCCTGTTAACAGAATAACAGAATTTTGGGTGCACGATACCATATTTTTGGGCTTCCCTGGTGGACTTCCCTTTTGGGCTTCCCAAAGAATCCCCCTGCAATGTAGGAGACCTGGATTCAATCCTTGGTTTGGGAAGATCCCTGGAGAAGGAAATGACAACCCACTCTAGTATTCTTGCCTGGAGAATCCCATGGGCAGAGGAGCCTTGCAGGTCACAGTCCCTAGGGTCGCAGAGTCCAGTAAGACTGAGTGACTAACACTTTCACTTTTCAACATATTGTTCATTACAGGAATGATTTGAATTTTATTCTGTCTTGTACCATACATCATTTAAGAGGATCTAGTTTTTGTTTTATCAAAATTGATCAAAATTTTTGATCAGAGTGTTCTACACTTTTTCCTTTATCTTGATCACCATTTGGAGAAGGGAATGGCTAACCACTCCAGTATTCTAGTGTTTTGGCCTGGAGAATGCCATGGACTGTGTAATCCGTAGTGTTGCAAACAGTCAGACATGACTGAGCAAATTTCACATGACATGACATACTATTATATAAGATTAACCATCTTATTTGCATTTGCTATTAACCATACTCTATTTCTTTGCTCTTTCCTGAATTTAGTCTGTTAATGTGGTTTCTTTCCTATTATTGCTGTAACATATGACCCAAAACAGTGTTAAAAAATGATTTTGTGTTAAACCAATGCAAATTAATTTTCTTACGGTCCTAGAGATCTAAAATGGATCTCATTTGCCTAAAATCAGAGTGTTGGTAGGACTTCCTTCCTACTAGAGGCTTTAGGGGATTTTGTTTCTTTGGTTTCTAAAGACTTCCTTCCTGCTAAAGACTACCTTCAGTCTCTAGGTTCATGGCCCCTTTCTCCATCTTCAAAGCCTAGAAAAGGTGAGTTTTTCTTTCTTTCTGTCTTTTTTTTTTCTGCTCACACATAATTTATTTTGAGGTTAAATAGAGATTAACTTATTTTTCTTCAGTACTGCTTCTTCAGCATCATTATATTATATATTATAGTATCTTTTCTTTACTGTATCAGTTTATTTTAATATCATAAAATTTTAAATGGACATTCCCTCTAGAATTTTTACCCTGTTTCTTTGGTTTGTCTATTGCCATAATAGTACTATACAGTTTTAGCTACCGCTTAGCCTTTCTTGTACTGTATGGCTCTGGCACTCTTATTTTGGGGTTAAAACTCTCACTCTCTTTCTCTTATAGAGTCACCTGTAATAAAATTTAGGGGCCACTTGGATAATTCACAACAATTTTCCTATCTCACGATGCTTAATATCATCTGCAGAATCCCTTTGACTATGTAAGTGAACATCTTCACACGTTCCAGGAATTCAAATGCTGACATTTGGATAAGAAATTATTCAATCTATCATATAAAGTTAAATAGTTTACTTTTTGTTAGTTTTTTCCTCATATGGTAAACCAACCTACATTCCTGGGAAAACACCAACATGGTAATGATACATTATGCATCTTGCATGTTGTTGGATTTGAAATGCTATAAAATAAAATTAACCAGATTTATGTTTGTGTTCATGAATTAATTAATCTATAGTTTTATTTTAAAGATTGTACTTGATTTTAGTATCAGGATAATGTTCTCGCTGTCAAATGTAGCAAGAACTCCATCCTCTTCTAATTTCTGGGATAAATTATGAAGAATTTTTTAATATATATTTAGGAGAATTCAGTGCTATATTAAAAGTGTAATACCACATGATCAAGTATGATTTATATCTGGAATGAAGAATTTATTTAGTATTTAAAATTAACTCCATAAAATTTCACTTATTAGACAGAAAGATATTTATTTCAGTAGATGTAGTAAAATCACTTGAAAAATTCAACACCTATTCATAATAATAAAAATCTTAGCAACTACAAATTAAAAAAAAAATTCAACTGATGAGGGTGTAAGCATATTGTTGTATATTATGCAATAAAATAAATCTACTGCTTCTCACGGGCTTCCCTGGTGGCTCAGATGGTAAAGTGTCTGCCTGTAATGCAGGAGACCTGGGTTCGATCCCTGGGTGGGGAAGATCCCCTGGAGAAGGAAATGGCAATCCACTCCAGCACTTTTGCCTGGAAAATCCCATGGACAGAGGAGACTGATAAGCTACAGTCCATGGGGTTGCAAAGAGTCAGACACAACTGAGTGAATTCACTTCACTTCACTTCACTGCTTCTCACAACACTGATTATTTTTAAAATCAATGTTGAGGGTAAATAGACTGACATATCAAGAATATATGCATAATTCTATTTATGTGATGTAGATGTGTAAGCAAGATCTGCTAGAAATAATCACAGCGTTTGCCTCTGGAGAGTAGAATAAAATGAAGGGAGTAGGATAAAACTTTCCAAGGGGTAGAACATGTTCATTTCTTAATTGTATTTTTGGTTGTAGACTTCTTGAAATTTTTAAATGTCAAGTTTTACACACACAGTCTGTTCCTTTCACTGTACATAAAATTACCTGAATAAAAAATATAAGCACATAAACAAAAATAAGGAAAGAAAAGGGCTTCCCTGGTTGTTCAGATGGTAAAGAATCTGTCTGCAATGCAGGAGACCTGGGTTTGGTCTGTGACTCTGGAAGATCCCCTGGATAAGGGAATGATAACTTGCTCCAGTATTCTTGCCTGGAGAATCCCATGGACAGGGGAGCCTGGTGGGCTACAGTGCATGGGGTCACAAAGAGTTGGACATGACTTAGCAACTAAACAACAACAACAAATAAACAAAAAATACTACCAACTACCTGTGTGAAACAGTCCTTGCTTTACCAGCATGTTGGGAAATAAACATGATTAGTTTTTTTAAGCATGGGTTAATAATTTTTCTGGGTAAATATTTATTTCATGTACATGTATAGTGAAATGACTAAGTTACAATATGAAATACCTCTTTTTTACATAGATAACCAATAGCTTTTTTTATTCCAGAGATGTTAAGGAAGGAGAATAGATCTAATAAAAACATCTTGTTCCCATTTTCTCAAATATATGGCTCTGTTATAAATAGGTTTTCACAGAAACACCAACTGCTTATCAAAGATTGAGCCAAGAAAATCTCAAATGTACTTTAAAAAAAAATCCAACTGAAACTTTATGATTGAAAAGTTTTCTTTCATCATTTTTTTCAATACTCTTAATTTACTCAATTCCTCAGAATCTTCATCAAAAGTCTCTGAATTTGGGGAAAAATCCCTAGAGTTCAGTTATCACAAACCTTACTTTTCATTCTCTTGACTTCATACATCAAATCAATTTTTAAAAAATAATTTTAATTGTGTGTCAATTAACCCTGTATATATTACAATAAAAGTATGGTAGCCCTAAATGAAATTGTACAAAAAATACTTCTGTGCTAAGCTGCCTTTTTCCTGTTTCTATTTCAGCTAGTTTGTCATAATTGTTAGCTTGTTGAAGGTGAACACAGTTGTGTTTATGACTCACCTTATCTAGGTCTTAGTTTTTTATCATGAGGTATTATATGGTTAATGACAATTCATGTTCTACCTAATAATTTAAAATGGAATATATATTACAGTAGGTGTGGGCACACTATTATTCACATGATTTTACCAATTAGAAACTTGAAAAAAACATAAACATATCTCCCTCCAGTCCCCAAATCCAGTCACACAGAAAGATTTCTTAATCCTATGTCCTAAATCTTTCTAATATTCATCATATCACTTACATATACTTCAGATCCAATCATCTATTTCTTTACATTTACTTTCTTCTGATGAAAACCTGGGTTTTCATATCATCCCCACAGCTTTCCACTATAAATATCTCTACATCCTCAAATTCTTCAGTGATTTTTTCCTACTTTTCTTTAATCACTCTCCTCCTAAGTTGTTTGAATGGTAATTAGGAACTGACAATCTTGTTGAGCTAGAAGAGACTGTAATGTGATTTAATGTTATAATAACAGTAGGTATGGAACAGTCTGCTGGGAATTAACCAATGTTGATAACATATATGAAGGCCTGACAAGTCAGGTTCTTTTAGGCTATAATTGTTTCTGCAAAAATGTCAGACTGATAATCCATTAATTTAGGAAAGGAAATTAATCCAATGATTTGTTTGCATGTGAAACGTTTAAAAGTACAATTTGCATATGGCCGGTTTTATCTGAAAATATAACATATTGTTCACAGTCTTTTATTTATAAATTAATAGACTAAAAAACTGATGTACCATTGGCTTTCCAGGTGGCTCAGTGGTAAAGAGCCTACCTTTGCAGGAGATGATAGCTTGATCCCTGGGATGGGAAGTACCCCTGGAGAAGAAAAGAGCAATTCATTCCAGTATTCTTGCCTGGAAAATCCCATGGAGAGAGGAGCCTGGTGAGCTACAGTCCATGGGGTCACAAAGAGTTGGACATATCTGTGTGACTGAGCACATAGGCAACTGCAGCACCATACTACTCTTTGCATTGATAGTCATCTATTTTTGTTACTTTATGCTTAATAATGAAAAATACTTTAAATTGCAATCAAATAATTACAATTACATATTCTCATAGTTATAACACTGCGTGGTCATTAAATAATTTGTTTCATAAATACAAACATACAAATTCATTAATTTAAACTCTATTTTCTCAATATAATGCACTTGTATATAGCATCAAAAAAGAGGGAATGAGGGAGAGAGGCAGTGAGAATTCACCAAATCTGTGCTTTTAGAAAGGAATAAAAGCAATACACATGGAATTGATGTTTGTATAAAATAGATAACTAATGAGGACTTACTGTATAGCACAGGGAACTCTACTCAATGCTCTGTGGTAACCTAAGTGGGAAGGAAATACACAAGAGAGGGGCTATATGTGTGTGTGTGTGTGTGTGTGTGTGTGTGTGTGTAACTGAGTCACTTTGCTGTACAGTAGAAACTAACACAACAATTGTAAAGTAACTATACACCAATAAAAGTTAATTAATAAAAGATAAAGACTCTAGATATTGAGATTAACCTGCAGCCATAAAATTGTGGCTAAATGTAGTTTATTCTGGAAAGTTGCCATGAAGCAATTAGGTAAATTATACTAAATATAAATAAACTATTAAAGACAACAGCATACGTATGTATCCCATCGTACCACCATCCCCCTAATATTCAATCCTTGGTCTTTTGCCTGGTTCTCACTCTGAGGGACACAGGTAAGAGTCAGTCAAAACAGCATCCAAAAAAAAAAAAAACTGACTACACCAGTCTCTGGCTGAGAGTCCTGCCTTGCTTCCCCTAACTCAGTGGCTCTCAGGCTGAGCTGCCCCTTGAAATTGTTTGGTAAGCTCTAAGAAAATATGGATGTCCATCCCATTTTCAGAACAATTAAATCACCAGTGTCACTGGTGATGATATACTGACCATTTAAAAACACTAAATTTTTCTATTGGACTTCCAGAGTAAGAACACTGGTCTCAAACATCTTCCTTCTTCCCCCTCTGCCCTTAAGAGTTCCTCTTCAGTAACACTGGTCTGTCTAGTCAAAGCTATGGCTTTTCCAGTAGTCATATATGGATGTGAGATTTGGACTATAAATAAAACTGAGTGCCAAAGAATTGATGCTTTTGAACTGTGGTGTTGGAGAAGACTCCTGAGAATCTCTTGGACCGCAAGGAGATCCAACCAGTCCATCTTAAAGGAAATCAGTCCTGAATATTCATTGGAAGGACTGATGTTGAAACTGAAACTCCAATACTTTGGCCACCTGATGCAAAGAACTGACTGATTGGAAAAGGCCCTGATGCTGGGAAAGATTGAAGGTGGGAGGAGAAGGGGACAACAGAGGATGAAACGGTTGGATGGCATCACTGACTCAATGGACATGAGTTTGAGTAAGCTCCGGGAGTTGGTGATGGACAGGGAGGCCTGGTGTACTGCAGTCCATGGTGTTGCAAAGAGTCGGACACGACTGAGCGACTGAACTGAACTGAACTGAACTGTACTCACTAACACTGATACATCTGAAACCAGCTTATATCAAACATATGGATTTTTTTCCTTCAATGTCCTAATCATAACACCAAAAGTTTTTTATTCTTGCCTCGATTCTTGCCTCGGTCTATGCAGGCAGAGTTTGGTTGTTGTGAGGAAACAAACACTTTTAGCCAAGTCATATTGGCCTGTAGGAAAATATTTTTGATCTATTGTATATTTTAAAACAAAGCATGAACAAGATTTAATATAACACAGAATACTACTTTTTCATCCTAGCCTGGAAAGAAAGGAAATCATAATACAATCTATCAAAACTCCTTTGATTAGACTGTTAAGGATGTTAACTTTTTCTCATTTGGTGAAATAATCACAAATAAATCACTAGGACATCTACATAAAATCATTTTTCATTTAGAAAAGAATGGTATAAATCATATTAAATCACCAAAGTAGTAAACTCGTATTAAATTGTGTAATATTTTAAAGATATTTGTTTTAAGTAAAACAGCTTCAAATTGTTAATCTTGCCTGTTAAAATAGCATAGCTGGTATCTTTATTTATCAGATAATTAAAGTTACTAAATGAACTCATGTGGTTATCTTGTTTATCTCTCAAAATTATTTTTCTTTATAATTATTTTCATCATAACTCTAATTATTTTATCTGTAGTCTTTCAGCTGCTAGGAATCACAACTAACAGCCTTCTCTGTGCCAGACACTGCAGTTATAGCAATACATTTCTCTTGAGGAGAGCTGCTTAGTGGTAGGTTCAGCCAGTGAGGGTAAAATGTTATTTTATAATTTGGTAGGGTATTAAAGAGAAAGAGTGTATTATGACAAGATGGGAGTCAAGGTTCTTAGAAAGACTGAGGGTGTTGGAAATGTGTATTGTGAGCTGATCTTGAGCTAACTTTTAAATAATAAGTAGGCATTTAGGCTAGGAGATTATAATATGCACTGTTTTGTTTTGTTTTTAAACATTCTGGGGAAGGGACTATTAAGATTTTGATAAAGGTAAAAGTTTACAGGTAAATAAATATCTTATATATAATTAATAAACTATATTAAAATGGATCTACATGAAAATATTTTAGCTGAGTTTAGTACAACAAGCTTTTAATGTGTATCAACTATATATGAGACATCATAATTGAAACTTGGGGATTCAAAAACATAGGTTTTGAAGATCAAAAATTGAAAGGAAGTACTATTTTTGAGTTCCTAGGTGGTAGCATACACTTCAAATATAACAACAGCTTTTTGTATTCAAAACAATTTTTTAATGTGAATTATTAACTCCAAATTACTGATGTGGAAGCAGAGGGTACATGAAGTTAGACAAATTGCCAAATATCACAGGATATGTGCGAAGGCCTGATTTACACCAAAATCTTTCTTTTCCAAAGCAAATGTTGTTTGTGTTTCTTTTGTGCCTTAAACCGAAATTCACTAGGGATGATGAAAGGAGCAAGCACAGTTTCATGCAACCTATGGCTGTCAGTGGAGAACACATATTCTCTTACATACTTTACACTTTTAAATTGTATTTAATAGAAAAAAGGATAGATGCTATGTGGCCTGTGATATTTCATTTTCACTTTTGTCCAGGCTGAAAGAAGATGGAGTAGGTTCTAATGGCAAGAATGACAGAGCAGAAGAGAGAGGGGGAGTGACAGAGCAGAGGCAGGGAAAATGTGATTAGTATAATTTCATCAAGAGATTGTAAGTGGTCAAATATTTTGACAATTATCATAGCAATTTTCAAAGCAGCCCTAAGTGCATTCTGATGAAAACATATTGGAGCCACAACTTAGGATATTCATTTGCAAGAGAGGACCTCTGAGGAAATTGCACTGGAGATAACTTCTAGGTAAAAATGTACTGAAATAAGCCTCAACCTGAAATTGGATTTCTTAAGTCTATCATGACATAAAATTTGCATATACGTAGATGAAAAAATTTCCTATGGCTTTTTAGGATTCACCATCTTTGGGAAAACTGAAGGACTGGAGTTCCTAGGGGTTAATGGATACCTCTGGAGAAGTAATCTTGACTGTGTAAAACGTTATCTTCTCACATGCCTAGAAAATTAATGGAAGGAAATTTATTGAACTGTTGAGTGTAGACAACTCATTGATGGGATAACACATGACTTCAATTTCTTCTTTTTATTTTTTCTGTACTGTCAAAACCTTGGCTATTAGCTTTTAAAATATAGTTCACAGATATAATAACAGCTGCAATGAGATTTCAGGCTGTAACATGCCAGAGTAGACCACATGGATATTCGAGGAGAGACATTTAATTTTCACATGACTTTGGTCATATTTTTCTTTCTATCTAGGAACGTCTTTTACTTCACTAAGCTAGCTGCTTTTTGTACATCAAAGAACATCTTCCCAGAGATGTTTCTCCAAAGTCTGCCCTGACTTCTCATCACGTGCTATCCTGCAACTACAAACTTTTTTTTGGTGCATCATGGTAGCTCTGATGTTGGAACCATCTACTTTGTCTAGAATCATCTGACACTCCCACCCCTTAGCAAGATAAATCATTCTAATTACAGGAGTCTCAGTGTAGAAAATACAGTCGCCCTGACTCAACATTTCTGAGTGAGTTCCATCTGCTATGTGTCCTTATGTTATATTACCCTTCTCTGGCCAGAGAACTTAACGATATATTGATAAATGTGACCTTTTAAAGTAAGTGTCTCCTGTACTAGATTTGTATTGCATAGTAAATTTTGGATGAGCTTAATGAATTACCAGTAATAGTTCAAATGATGCCATAAAGATTGAGAGAGAATTGTGACTTGGAGGGAAATAGAAAATTGCTGTGATGCTTTTAATGGGCAAAGACCATGGATTGATAGTGTCTTTACTCTTGCTGTTTTTATTGTCGCTGTTTAGTCACTAAACCGTGTCTGACTCTTTTGCAACCCCCATGGAATATAACCTGCCAGGCTCCTCTGTCCATGGAATTTCCTGGGCAAGAATCCTGGAGGGGGTTGTCATTTCCTTTTCCAGGGGATCTGCCCAACCCAGGGATTGAACCCAAGTTTCCTGCTTGGCTGGTGTATTCTTTACCATGGTGCCACTTGGGAAAGTTCCTCCTCCCTCTATGGTTGTCCAAAAACTACTAACACCTGCAGTACAGATTTCAAGGAAGGGAAACTACACAAGGGAATTAAAGCTAATGATTTTAAAGTGAATGTATAAGTAATGGGAATGGGTTGGTAAGTAACCATTAGAAAACAAATTGAATAATTCAGGAGACTAGAATGCCTCCTGGGCTCCACACTGATAAAGTTATATCAAATCAACAGAATAAATGTTGGTCAAACCAATCAGTCTTCTAATAACTCCCTTGCTTCAATCCTTTCACTGCTGCTCTCAAAAATTCAACCTCTGACTCAATCAATAGTTTGTTTGTTTGTTTGTTTGTTTTTTTCCATTTCTATTCCTAGAATTTAGTAAACTTCTAGTGTAAAACTACATATTCAGGTACTTTATACAATTATTTCTGACTCATTTGATGTCACAAGACTGCATCATTACCTTATATCTGTTTCTAGTGTTTCCAAAGATCTCTAGAGAGATTAAAAAAATTCCACCAGCCCAACTCTCATTTCACTACAGGCAAATGCAAGTTTTACTGAGAGGAAAATATAAATCAGCAAAATATCTCAACTTTTTATTTTTATTTATTTATTTATTTTTAGATTTGCCTCTTTTTAATATAAATTTATTTATTTTAATTGGAGGTTATTTATTTTACAATATTGTATTGGTTTTGCCATACATCAACGTGAAAAATTACCCTTGCAAAGAGATGAACCTCTCTTTCTTAGCTTGCTCTTCAACTCTTTCAAAGAAGAGAGGTCCTTCCTTCCATCACAAGATAATTCCCACGTGCTTAGAATTATTTCCCCATTTTCCCTTGAGGTTAAGGACTACTAAGTAGGTTACTCTTTCTCCTGGATCCTAATCCTCTGATTTCCTTCTATTCATTTCTTAATGGCCATTGAATCTCATATCTTTAATCTGAAACATTAACATTCTTAAAACAAGCAAACTCTTAGGTTTAACTTTCCTTTGGACTCTCTTGCCTTGCTTCTCTTGATATGTTATACTGCTGATAATCATTACCTACAAAATTTTTGTTTTTAATTTCATATTTATGCCTAGAATCTTTTCCATCCTTTTATTTTCTTGTTTGAAAAAAAAAAGATTCTTAGAATATGTATATTTAATTTATAGCCAGACACTTTAATCAAAAATTTCCTAAAAGGATTAAATATCTCCTTGCTTATTATCTATTAAAAACTACAAAAATTATGACTATCGTTTTCAAAAAGTCACTTGACTTTTAAGAAAATAATTTTTATGTTATATTCTGAATGCTCTGCTGCTAAGTCACATCAGTCATGTCCGACTCTGTGCGACCCCACAGACGGAAGCCCACCAGGCTCCTTTGTCCCTGGGGTTCTCCAGGCAAGAACACTGGAGTGGGTTGCCATTTCCTTCTCCAATGCATAAAAGTGGAAAGTAAAGTCGCTTAGTCATGTCCAACTCTTAGCGGCCCCATGGACTGCAGCCCACCAGGCTCCTCCGTCCATGGGATTTTCCAGGCAAGAGTACTGGAGTGGGGTGCCATCGCCTTCTCCGATTCTGAATGCTCAGACAATTTCTTTTGAAGAAAACAAACAAAAATGTATCCACTTAATCTGAGCTAACATAAAATGAATTGATTATCTCAAATGATTATTAATCTATACATATTTGGGCTTCCCAGGTAACTCAGTGGTAAAGAAACCACCTACCAATGCAGGAGAGTCAAGAGACTCAGGTCCGATCTCTGGGTCTAGAAGATGCCCTGAAGAAAGAAATGGAAACCCACTACAGTATTCGTGCCCGAAAATTCCATGGGCAGAGAAGCCTCCTGGGCTGCAGTCAATGGGGTCTCAAAGAGTCAGACATGACTGAATGAGCGCACGAGCACTTTCCAATTTCCTAGTATAAATTCCTAAGAAATTCAACTGGATAACTCAAATAATCTACAACCCTTTATGTTGAATTTTATTTTCAAACATGATGAGGCTTCTGTTGATCTTCCCCTCCCTCATATGACTTTCTGTTCTTGATATTGGACAGATTTAAAGCTGTGGAGTGTCATTGTAAATCAATATACACAATGAACCATAAAATGCAGCTGATCCTACAATCATAAAATGCAGCTGATCCTTACTCTCTAAGCTTTTTATTCTTTTCATTATTGTTAAACAAAAGTATATATTCAAATAACAAGGCTATTCATTAAAGCAAATTAATGAACTTCATCTTTGGAATAATATTTAAGGCTAAATTCCCAACTTGATATGTTAGAGATATTGAGACAGATTTATTGTCTTTTCTAAGATCACATGACAAACCCAAAGCTCATTAGATTCTATTTTAAAAGCATATAAACACAGAAAAATTCCTTCAATAATTTTGTTTTACTCAAATATCATCTAACTTTAACATATTTTGGTTGGTTTTATGGTTGTGGTTGAAAATGTAATTTTTAAAAGTATACTTTGTTGAGGAATTTTGCTGGAGTGATGGCTACACTTAGTGATCTCTGGGGTGATAAAAGGGTAACTCCATCAAGGGAATATTATAATTGTTAATGGACATTGATAAATAAAATGCCTTTTGATTAATATACAATGTTTCCCAACAGATTCCAAATTACATTCCTGTGCTATTCCAGTTGATAGAAATTAGAATTAATATGAAAGAGATAATGAAATGTTTTCTTCTAAGATTAAAATAACTTATTCTCTTCTGTTCATCATCTGATTCAAATGCAATAAAGAGAGTATTTCTCCAAGATGTGCTTTTGTCAATTTAATTTCATTATCCTACGGCATGTCTTAATATAACAAAGCACTCTTTCTGTTTTATTTCTGGTAATATCTTCCAATTTTCTAATTAGTTTTCTGATGTTACAGACAAATAGCAGAAAAGATGTAAAGCAAACATTTGTTGCTATTGTTTAGAAACAAGTAATCTTTATTATATCATTTTCAAGCCCACAAAAATGTATAATGCCTACAAATTTGACATTTTAAAATTATTCTTAAAGTTGTAAGCATATCAAGTACTTCTGATATAAGCAAGGATAATTATATTTACATTTATATATACATACATGTATATACATCTATCGGAGAAGGAAATGGCACCCCACTCCAGCACTCTTGCCTGGAAAATCCCATGGATGGAGGAGCCTGGTGGGCCGCAGTCCATGGGGTCGCTAAGAGTTGGAGTAGACTCAGTGACTTCACTTTCACTTTTCACTTTCATGCATTGGAGAAGGAAATGGCAACCCACTCCAGTGTTCTTGCCTGGAGAATCCCAGGGATGGCAGAACCTCGTAGGCTGCCGTCTATGGGGTCACACAGAGTCGGACAGGACTGAAGCGACTTAGCAGCAGCAGCAGCAGCATATACATCTATGTATTGCTTATCACTAAAAGATATTTAAAAAAAATTGTCTAGAATTAATTTCTATTTCCTACATTTGTTTTTCAATACATTGTTTTGAGATCTCTTCTTCTTTTTTTTTATTCTTGTTTTTAAAGCATATAGAAATTTGAATACTGTTAACCTCATGTACACAAGAATACATGGAAGAACTGTACAAGAAAGATCCAAATGAACCAGATTGCTGCAATGGTGTGGTCTGCCACCCAGAGCCAGACAATCTGGAGAGTGAAGTCAAGTGGGCCATAGGAAGCCCTGATTCCTAATTAAAACTAGTGGATTGGATGGAATTCCAGTAAAATTATTCAAACCCTAAAGGATGATGTTATCAAGGTTTCACATTCACTATGTCAGCAAATCTGGAAGACTCAGCAGTGGCCACAGGACTGGAAAAGGTCAATCCTCATCCCAGTGCCCAAGAAGGATAGTACCAAAGAATGTGCTAACCATTGGACCATAACATTCATCTCCCATTCTAGTAAAGTCATGCTTAAAATTTTTCATGCTAGGGTTCAGTATTATGCAAACCAAGAACTTCCAGGTGTCCAAGCTTGGGTTTAGAAAATGAGGAGGAATTAGAGATTTAAATTGCCAACATTCGCTGGATCAGAGAAAGCTAGGGAATTCAAGAAAAACATCTATCTCTGTTTCATCAACTATGCCACAGCCTTTGACTCTGTGGAGCATAACAAACTGTGGAAAACTCTTAAAGAGATTGGAATACCAGACCATCTTACCTGTCTCCTGAGAAACCTGTATGTGGGTCAAGAAGCAACACTCAGAACACTGTATTGAACAACTGATTGGTTCAAGATTGAAAAAGGAGTACAACAGGGTTGTCTTCTGTCACCCTGTTAAATCTGTATGCTGAGCACATCATGAGAAATGCCAGGCTGGATGAGTTACAAGCTGGAAAGATAGGTGGGAAAGATATCAGCAACCTCAGATATGCGGATGACACCACTCTAACAGCAGAAAGTGAAGAGAAACTAAAGAGCTTCTTGAGGATGAAGGAGGAGAGTGAAAGAGTTGGTTTAAAATAAAATAAATTAAAAAAAACAAATATTAAAAAAAAAAAAAAACTGAGATCATTGCATCTGGCCCTATTTTTGCTGCATGCTAAGTTGCTTCAGTTGAGTCTCTTTGCAAGCCCATGGACTATAACCTGCCAGGCTCCTCTACCCATGGAATTCTCCAGGCAGGAATATTGGAGTGGGTAGTCATGCCCTTCTCCAGGGGATCTTTCTGACCCAGGGATCGAACCTGTGTCTCCCTGTAGCTTCTGCATTGCAGGCAGATTCCTTACTGCTGAGCCACTAGAGAAGCCCCTCTAGGTCCATTACCTCATGGCAAATAGAGGGGGAAAAGGTGGATATAGTGACCTATTTCCTCTTTTGGGGCTCTAAAATCACTGTGGATAGTGACTGTAGCCACAAAATAAGGAGATGTTTGCTTCTTAGCAGGAAAGCTATGACAAACCTAGACAGTGTGTTGAAAAGCAGAGGCACTAGGCAGCTGACAAAGGTCCAGAGGTCAAGGCTATGGTCTTCTCAGTGGTCATGTATGGTTGTGAGAGCTGGACCATAAAGAAGGTGGAATGCTTAAAAATTGATGCTTTTGAACTCTGGTGCTGGAGAAGACTCCTGAGAGTCATTTGGGCAGTAAGGAGATCAAACCAGTCAATCTTAAGGGAAATCAACCTGGAATACACATTGGAAAGACTGATGCTGAAGCTGAAACTCCTGTATTTTGGTCATCTGATGCGAAAAGCTGACTCATCGGAAAAGTTCCTGATGCTGGGAAAGATTGAGGGCAGAAGGAGAAGAGTACATTAGATGATGAGATTGCTGGATTGCACCACCAATGCAATGGATATGAACTTAAGCAAGCTTTAGGAGATGGTGAGGAAAGGGGAGGGCTTGGAGTGCTTCAGTTCAGGGGGTTGCAAAGAGTCAGACATGACTGGGCAAATGAACAACGACAACCTCATGTATTTCTTTGTTTCTATTTGGCTTAATATCTAAGGATTAAGGACATCATTATCTTCTTTTTTAATTTTAATTTTCATTTTATTTTGGTAAGAACACAACATGAGATCTACCCTTTTAAAAGTTAAAAAACAAACAAAAAACAGCTTTACTGAGGTATACTTGATGTGCTAAGTGAATTAAATCAGTTACAGAAGGATAAACACTGTGATTTCACTTATATGAGGTTTCTAAAGTAGTCAAACTCATAGAAACAAAATGCAAAATGGTGATTATTAGTAGTTGAGAGAAGGGAGAAATGAGATTTGTTATTCAACAGGTATAAAGTTTCAGTTATGTACAATAAACAACTTCCAGAAAGTCTGTGTTCAACAATTCACTATTGTATATCTAGAATTTTGTTACATGGGTAAACTTCATGTTGAGTATCCTTACCAAAACATACATATACATTATCAAAGGGATAGAAATAGAACTTTGGATTTTATGGATATATAATAATATATGGATATGTGTGCATATCTCCAAATTTATTAAATAATATGCATTAAATATATGAACTACTATAAAATCCAGCAATCCTACTTTTGCATATATGTTAAAAATGCTTGAAATCAAGATATTTAATATATATTTATGTATTTATTTACTTGGCTGTGCCAGGTCTTAGTTGTAGCATGTGGGATCTAGTGTCCTGACCAGCGATCAAGCCTAGGCCCCTGCATTGGGAGCATGGAGTCTTCGCCACTGGACCATCAGAGAAGTCCCCACAATCTTGAAAATCCCATCTGCACTGTTGTATTTTTTATAGCATTATCTCCAATAGTCAAGATATGAAAGAAAAACATAAATGTTGTTGGATGAATGGATAAAGGAAAATGTGGTATAGACACATATAAAGAAATATTATTCAACCTTAAAAAAGAAAGATATTTTTTCTTATTATTATTGTATACAACAATATGGATGAAACTGTGGACATTATGCTAAATGAAATAAGCCCTCTTCACACACTTCAAACATACAACATAGTATTGTTAACTATAGTTACAACATTATACAGTGGACCTCTAGAATTTACTCATCTTGTATAACTGAAACTTTATATTCTTTGTTTTCATCCTTGCTTAAGATTAAATTTGATTTAAAGAGGATATTATTGTGATCTCTGAATACAAAAAAATCAAATAAATTTTGTTAAAAAAAATAGGCCTAGAGTGGAAATCTAAAACCAGGTCTGAAGCTCTAAGTGGACAGGGCTCACCATGAACTACCAAGCAAGTGCATCAACACCTGGGCATAAAACTAGCACAAGCAACATTTTGGTCCAGATGGTAGATTCTGGAGCCTAACTGCCTACATGAGCATGGACTTTTTAAATAGCACTGCACTTTAGTTAATTCATCTTTACAGTGGAGCTAGAACTTGGGATTCCTATAAGAATTAATTTATACATATGCAAGTGAAAAAGTGAAAGTGTGAGTCACTCAGTTGTGTTTGACTCTTTGAGACCCCATGGACTGTAGCCTGCCAGGCTCCTCTGTCCACGGAATTTCCCAGGCAAGAATACTGGAGTGGGTAGCCATTCCCTCCTCCAGGGAAATCTTCCCAACCCAGGGATCAAACACAGGCCTCCTACATTGCAGGCAAATTCTTTGCCATCTGAGCCACCAGAGCAGCCCAGTTTATACATATAATGCTCTATAAACCGTAACTAGTCATTGTAAGAGCTCATTAGATATTAACCCATCATGTGCACTGAATTAATGAGTCTGACTCCAGGTCAAGAGGTTTTTACACCAAACTCCATTGTAGCCATGGAGAAAATACCCAAGATTAAAAAAAAAGATTAGTTGTTTTGCAAGTCTATAATCTGCAATAATCAATCTTGGATCTTCAAGCAAATAAGTTCAAGGAATAGACATTTCTTTTTTTTTAATACACTGAACAGGCTGAGGATGGAGTGGGAACATCAGTTGATTCAGTATGTAGCAATGAAAGACTTTTAAACTTTAAAAAATTAAATGACTTTGTTTATACATGCAGATGAGCACAATAATTTAATTGAAAGATTAAATAAATATAGCATCAAAATAAAGGTAGCATCAAAATAAATGTAGCCAAAAGACATATGTGCAGTCAAATAAATGCTCTTCAGGTGAACCCAGGTTAAATTCTCTCAGACTTCATGGTGTAATTCACCTGACAGGATTGAAATTAGACAGATTAAAAAGAATCACTTTAAAATCCTGAGTAGCCGCATGAACACGCTCAAGATTTTCTCAGTTTGATCTGATTTCTCTGTTTTTTCACTATGATAACCTGAAGTATTTCCTTAACTTTTCAGAACTTCTATGCCCTCATCTATGAAAAAGCAATTCTAATGTTTATTTTAGCATTGTAAAGATAAGAGAGAAATATATTCTGTACTTCATTGCCTAACACACTGCCAATAACACATCAGTTAGATCAGTGATGTTGTCTTAATTAGATCTGACTTATCAATATTGTTTGAGATCTCAAAAGAGAGTTCAAATTTTTCTTTCGAATTTTGCCATTTCCTGAAAATTTCTCATCAAGTTACAACAGTGTCCCCATGAAATCTCTCATCAGAGTGACTATATCACCAGGCAGATTTTAAATTGATATTAAATGTTAAAAGTGATTTCAGCTCAACAGAAACCATAAGGTAATTGTTAGATATAACAGGATACGTTGAAAACTGTAGTCAGGAACAAGAGATAATTCAATAAAAATGCCCATGCTTCATGGCAATAACATGTTTCCATGTCCACCTATCCCATTTAAGAAAGATTAACCTAAATTCAGAACAGTACATTTAACAGTGACTCAATTTTATTATCTAAAAATCTTATTTCTAAAAATAACGTGAAAACAATTTATTTATGTCTGTAGGCAAAAGTTTAATTACTTATTATGTAATGTAAGGTACTACCCATGGATTTACAGGCAAGATTCTAAGTTACATCAAAGAAGCTGTGTGATTATGCATATTTGTACTGAAGTGCAAAGTGCTTTGATTTGCCAAAAAATATATTTAATTACAGGAATTGTAGAAGAAGATTATGATTCTGTTGTAAAGGTGTTAAGATGAAAACAGTTGGATATGGTTTCAAAGCCCCTTTCACACCTTGCAGTGAGAGAAAATAGCACTCTAATGTATGATTTTAAAGGTAAAATAAGATGTTGAGATGGTTCAGAGCTATGATTCAGATAACACAATTGTGGAGATAGGAAAGTCTCCTGGTGTTCATTCTGTTTGCTCTGGGCTGAGAAAGCTTCTTGAACATTCAATGGCTCTTTAGAAAAAGGCACATATATGTTCATTTCTTTAAAAAAAGTGAGTAAGAATCCAGATGCTTCATTCTATCTGTGGTTGCTGTACTTCTCTGGGTTATACTGACCATAATTTGATGCCTTGGATCAAAATTTGGTGGACAAATTAAGATACCCTATAAAAGAAACCAGTGACTCTTTATTTTCTCTCAAATATTTTTCAGGGAATTGTTCAATAATGCTTTCACCGCTTTGGTCTGCTGTCAAGAAGTGGGAATCTTTCAGAATCCAGAATGCTCTGGACTCTTGGTACAGCTTTCTTGATAAAGGTGATGATGTGCTTGTGCTAAGTTGCTAAAGTCCTGTCAGACTCTTTGTGACCCTATGGACTATAGCCTGCCAAGTTCCTCTGTCCATAGGATTCTCCAGGCAAGAATACTGGAGGGGTTGCCATGCCTTCCTCTAGGGGATCTTCCTAGCCCAGGGATTGACCCGTGTCTCTATCTTGTACATCTCTTGTACTGGCAGGCGGGTTCTTTACCACTAGCACCACCTGGGAAGGCCCAAGTGGTGAATCAGAAGGCCTATTTTCTATAAAGCCAGTGTTATTTTTATCTCTTTTATTCCTTTTCCTGGAACAGAATTTATGAATCCAGGGCAACATTCAGTTATTTTCTTTAACCTTTTTTAAGGGGTACAAATAGATTGCTTTACATTTCACTTATGGAAATTTTCATCACGAGAACAATTAAGCACATTCTTCAACAAAAAAATGCATCCATCAGGGAATATGTAAATAATGTATGTTCTCTCCATGTTAACACAAGCCTATCTTCTTTTCTATAAAATATAGAAAAAGTTATATATTAATAGATCTTTAAGGAGCCCTGCTTTGCTCCATGGCCTAAATATTAGTTCCTAAATTCCTTATGATTATACAGTGGAAGTGAGAAATAGATTTAAGGACCTAGATCTGATAGATAGAGTGCCTGATGAACTGTGGAATGAGGTTCGTGACACTGTACAGGAGACAGGGATCAAGACCATCCCCATGGAAAAGAAATGCAAAAAAGC
>NW_011494897.1:9166856-9171191 GCF_000754665.1 Bison bison bison
ATTTCAAATCCTGAAAGATGATGCTATGAAAGTGCTGCACTCAATATGCCAGCAAATTTGGAAAACTCAGCAGTGGCCACAGGACTGGAAAAGGTCAGTTTTCATTCCAATCCCAAAGAAAGGCAATGCCAAAGAATGCTCAAACTACTGCACAATTGCACTCATCTCACATGCTAGTAAAGTAACGCTCAAAATTTTCCAAGCCAGGCTTCAGGAATATGTGAACCATGAACTTCCTGATGTTCAAGCCAGTTTTAGAAAAGGCAGAGGTACCAGAGATCAAATTGCCAACATCCGCTGGATCATGGAAAAAGCAAGAGCGTTCCAGAAAAACATCTATTTCTGCTTTGTTGACTATGCCAAAGCCTTTGACTGTGTGGATCACAAAAAGCTGTGGAAAATTCTTCAAGTGATGGGAATATCAGAGCACCTGACCTGCCTCTTGAGAAATGTGTATGCAGGTCAGGAAGCAACAGTTAGAACTGGACATGGAACAACAGACTGGTTCCAAATAGGAAAAGGAGTTCGTCAAGGCTGTATATTGTCACCCTGCTTATTTAACTTATATACAGAATACATCATGAGAAACACTGGGCAGGAAGAAACACATCTGGAATCAAGATTGCTGGGAGAAATATCAATAACCTCAGGTATGCAGATGACACCACCCTTATGGCAGAAAGTGAAGAGGAACTCAAAAGCCTCTTGATGAAAGTGAAAGTGGAGAGTGAAAAAGTTGGCTTAAAGCTCAACATTCAGAAAACGAAGATCATGGCATCCGGTCCTATCACTTCATGGGAAATAGATGGGGAAACAGTGGAAACAGTGTCAGACTTTATATTTTTAGGCTCCAAAATCACTGCAGATGGTGACTGCAGCCATGAAATTAAAAGACGCTTACTCCTTTGAAGGAGAGTTATGACCAACCTAGATAGCATATTGAAAAGCAGAGACATTACTTTGCCAACAAAGGTTCGTCTAGTCAAGGCTATGGTTTTTCCTGTGGTCATGTATGGATGTGAGAGTTGGACTGTGAAGAAGGCTGAGGGCCGAAGAATTGATGCTTTTGAACTGTGGTGTTGGAGAAGACTCTTGAGAGTCCCTTGGACTGCAAGGAGATCCAACCAGTCCATTCTGAAGGAGATCAGCTCTGGGATTTCTTTGGAAGGAATGATGCTAAAGCTGAAACTCCAGTACTTCGGCCACCTCATGCGAAGAGTTGACTCATTGGAAAAGACTCTGTTGCTGGGAGGGATTGGGGGCAGGAGGAGAAGGGGATGACAGAGGATGAGAAGGCTGGATGGCATCACTGACTCGATGGGCGTGGGTCTGAATGAACTCCGGGAGTTGGTGATGGACAGGGAGGCCTGGCGTGCTGGGATTCATGGGGTCTCAAAGAGTCGGACAGGACTGAGCAATTGGACTGAATATCCCTGTTACACAGAAAGGAGGCCTATATCTAGGTACACACTGTATGAACCACTTGGGCAAGTTTTTAAGCGTATTTGAATATTTTGTTCTTTTGTATTTTATCAGTGCCTTCTACTAACCATGGAGAGTGTGTGTGTGTGTGTGTGTGTTTGCCTGTATTTTTGCCTGGTATCCTCTTAAAACCCATATTAAGAGAATCAGATGTTCTAACTGTACAAAAATTAAAAAGAGATAAACAGGATTTTAACTTGAAATCATGCTTCTAGTCAGTGAATTAGTCTTCAGAGCAAGCTCAAGAGACAGACACTGTCAATTACACATTTCATACCTGAGAAACTGAGGGATAAAGAGGTGCAGTGGTTTGCACTTGGTCACACCAACCAAGCTCTTTGCTACTAGGCAGTGATGAGCAAACTTCTTTCCATGCTGTGAAGGCTGAGATGAGGACGGGCACAATACTAAGCCGGGCCAGACTCTGCCTCACAGCCCTTAAATTTACCTTCCATTTTCCCTATCAACAATCAAATTTCATATAAGAAAAAAAATTACACAAGATACATTTGGGAAATGGACGTGAAGGACTGGGTCACAGACGGTTTAGTAACCTGGCTCACAAACACATGCTAATCAACTGGGAATTTGCCTGGGGGTCCGGTGGTTGGGACTTGATACTTTCATTGCTGCGGCCCAGGTTCAATCCCTGGTGGGGAAACTAGGATGCCACAAGCCATGCAATGTGTGCAAACTAAATAAATAAGATAATCTATACCATTTTTATACATTCCTCATATATGCCTTAATAGATGATATTTATTTTTCTATTTCTGACTTACCTCACTCTGTATGACAGCCTCTAGGTCCATCCACATATCCTCAAATGATCTAATTTTATTACTTTTTATGGCTGAGTAATATTCCTTTGTATATATTACCACATCTTCATGTATCTTATTCATTTTGTTGTACAGTAGAAACTAACACAGTGTTGTAGAGCATCTATACTCCAATAAAAAATAAATAAAAACAAAAAACACATTAAAAAAAACAAAAACACACAAAACAAACAAAAAAGAAAGGTCACATTCTCAGTCTTTTTTCCCAGATGAATTTTCTGCAGTCTTCTGTTAAATATAAATGTCCTTAAGTTTCTGTCTTTGACTTTCTCTTAAAAATTAAAAAAAAAGAAAATTAAAATGAAATGTACAATTTGTGTGTGTGTGTGTAGTGAGAAGTTTTAAAAATCTACTCTTTTAGAAACTTGCAAATATACAATATAGTGATAAATGTGTATCGTATACCTTAAACTTTGTTGTTGCTTGGTCATTAAGTCATGTCCTACTCTTTTCTATTCCCATGGAATGTATAGCCCTCCAGGCTCCTCTGTCCATGGGATTCCCCAGGCAAGAATACTTGTGTGTGTTGCCATTTCCTTCTCCAGGGATCAAGCCCATATCTCCTGCATTGGCAGGCAGATAAGAATACACTCCAGTATTCTTGCCTGGGAAATCCCGTGGACAGAGGAGCCTAGTGGGCTACAGTCTATGGGGTCACAAAAGAGTTGAACACAACTTAGCAACTAAATAACAACCTTAAACTCACACAATGTTAGATATCAATTATATCTCAACATGGCTGGAAAAAAATTTTAAAAGATAGCAGCAAAAACAAATTCCATTTATTTATAACATTATTATACTTCCTTATAGCAGTCTTTCAGTCACTCACTCATTTAATGTAAACCACATTTTAAAAATTAAAGTTATTAATGGGAAAAAATCATAATGCACAAAAATTCATGAGGAAAGTAGTTACCCAACATTATCAAATGACTGAAGTAAAAATAATACAAAATGAAATAATTGCTACTTTATTTTATTTTGAGTACATTTTAATTTAATATTTGAATATTAACTTTAGAAATATCAGAAATTGTCTAAAATGTTGAAAGCAGACATGCAGGCAGTTGTGGTATGAATGAAAACAGTAATCTTGCAGAAAAATTATTTTTGATATTTAAATACTGTGTAGTCAGGTGATGGTACACTAACATAAAGATTTAAGAATCAAAGATGTATCTCCCAGGAACCTTTATGAAGCTCATTTGCAAAACTGTGTGAAGTACACTGAACATATAAGAAGATGAAATTAAAAATGAACCTGCCCCACTTAAGTCTCAGTTTCAATTTCTGAAGTTTTGGCTATTTATGAACTCATTTATTATAATGGTGCTCTATCAAAACGTCTGTAACATAGACCTATCACCTTTACTTGACAGCAAAGCATAAAACTTCACATTGGTTTAAAGTTACATACTACACATTAGTCTGTATATTTTAACTGAAAATATGCTCATTATACATAGAAGTGTCCTTACATCTTATATCTATGTAGATCAAGAAACTATGGTTCTCTATATTGTCATCTTTTGAACTGAAAATATTTGGCAATCAATCGAAGTGGTAAGAATGTGCAAAATATATTTGTGTAATATTTTACTGATATTGATCTTAAATAACTACAGAGCAAATTCAAACATTTTGGTCTGTTTGTCTTTGCGAAGCTTTCAATAAGATTTTTTTCCTGCAACCTATTTATTTCCTTTCATACTAATATGTTTAACAGATATTGGATGTTTATTATGATAAGAATACCTGCCATTTTTCAAGCTCTTTCCCAAGGGTTGCACTTCAAACTCTCATAAAAAAAAAGTATGAGATTAATAAAACATGGTAACAAAACAAGGACACAGAATATTAGCAAATATTAGGTTCCTTATTATCAAAAGGTTTTTAATTTATATTAATAATGTAAGCAATAACAAGAAAAAGACAATAACAATAATATTTGTGGAACTTTTTTTTTGTGCAGGGCACTTTAAAGACATAATCTGAAAGCATCTCCTTA
>NW_011494897.1:9171291-9172658 GCF_000754665.1 Bison bison bison
CCTTAGCCATGGGTGGTACTATTCTTATATGTATTTTGTTTTGGCTTCAAGAGGCCAAGTTTCTTACCAAAAATCATGTAGCTAATAAGTATCAGAGTCAGAAAAAGTAAGATTAGCTATCTTAAAATACTGAGGAGTATTGTGGAATATTTCACTAGGTAATCACCCAATGATTTCTTAATTTCTTAATTACTTATCTTCATAAGAAGAAAAAAAGTTATAGGAGAACGCCTAGATCAATTTAACAGGTAAAGATCAACTTAATATATTGAATTTTTAAAAGGTTTTTAACATTCTTCATATATATTCCAGCGGACAAGAATTTTTTGAAGTACAGGACTTTGCAGTTTGGAAGTCCAGCTATAATTCCTTGATTATTAGAAGAAAAACAATCTTTTGAAATGTTTTCAAACTTAGTCTATAAAAACTGTCAGGATGAAGAAATTATTATGGAGGCAAAGTATTAAAAAAGCAATTAGAAAGTGACATGCTATAAATAAAAATGCAAGCTTTTATGAGAGTGTCAAATTCAATATTCATTTAATATGCCAGTTTAGAAAAATGTTGCCAAAATGTGATATCCAGTTTCTTTCTCCTTGATAAAACTACATCTTGTGAATTACTTGAGATAATGTGTATAGATATTTTTATCCTATTTGTATGTATTTTTTTAACCTTAAATTCCTGTTACTGAGTTAAAGGTCATACAGCTTATTCCATACATGTCCATACTCTGAACATTCACCTTACTCCTATCTCAGTCCTAAACAATGCGCATTTCCAGACAATAGAGTTTAAGGGAATTACATCTTTAAAAGATATTATGTAAGTATATTAAATTATGGTTTAGACAAGATAGCTTTAAATTTCAGGATCTGAAAAAACATGAAACTTACTTATGGGTGATTTTTTAGTCTTCTATGATATATTTTATGCAGAGAGAAGAACATATATCTTTGACTTCAGTAAAGATATTCTAATAAGAGCCTGTCTAAGCTTGATACAGTGCTCAGATGACTTTTATTTTAGCCTATAAGGCTATTTAATATAAACACACTGCTTGTGATTGCTAACCATTAATAAATATTCACTATATGCTCATTCAAATCCTGAAAGATGATGCTGTGAAAACTATTCAAATCCTGAAAGACGATGCTATGAAAGCTATTTTGAATCCTGAAAGATGATGCTGTGAAAGTGCTGCACTCAATATGTCAGCAAATTTGCAAAACTCAGCAGTGGCCACAGCGCTGGAAAAGGTCTGTTTTCATTCCAATCCCAAAGAAAGGCAATGCTAAAGAATGCTCAAACTACCGCACAATTGCACTCACCTCACACACTGGTAAAGTAATGTTCAAAATTCTCCA
>NW_011494897.1:9172853-9190557 GCF_000754665.1 Bison bison bison
CTAGAACTGGGCATGGAACAACAGACTGGTTTCAAATAGGAAAAGGAGTA
The DNA here is from genome assembly GCF_000754665.1 of Bison bison bison. Lineage (NCBI taxonomy): Eukaryota > Metazoa > Chordata > Mammalia > Artiodactyla > Bovidae > Bison > Bison bison. Next base: position 9,172,904 of record NW_011494897.1, read on the forward strand.
CCTCAAGGCTGTATATTGTCACCCTGCTTATTTAACTTAGATGCAGAGTACATCATGAGAAACACTGGGCTGGATGAAGCACAAGCTGGAATCAAGATTGCTGGGAGAAATATCAATAACCTCAGATATGCAGATGACACCACGCTTATGGCAGAAAGTGAAGAAGAAATAAAGAGCCTCTTGATGAAAGTGAAAGAGGAGAGTGAAAAAGTTGGCTTAAAGCTCAACATTCAGAGGACTAAGATCATGGCATCTGGTCCCATCACTTCATGGCAAATAGATGGGGAAACAGTGGCTGACTCCAAAATCACTGCAGATGGTGACTGCAGCCATGAAATTAAAAGACTCATACTCCTTGGCAGGAAAGTTACAACCAAACCTAGATAGCATATTACAAAGCAGAGACATTGCTTTGTCAACAAAGGTCCGTCTTAGTTAAGGCTATGGTTTTTCTAGTCGTCTTGTATGGATGTGAGAGTTGGACTATAAAGAAGGCTGAAGAGAAGTGAAGTAAAGTTGCTCAGTCGTGTCCGACTCTTTGCGACCCCATGGATGTAGCCTACCAGGCTCCTCAATCCCTGGGATTCTCCAGGCAGAAATACTGGAGTGGGTTGCCATTTCCTTCTCCAGGAGATCTTCCCAACCCAGGGATCGAACCTGGGTCTCCTGTATTGCAGGCAGACGCTTTACCATCTGAGCCACCAGGGAAGTCATAAAGAAGGCTGAGCAGCGAAGACTTGATGCTTTTGAACTGTGGTGATGGAGAAGACTCTCGAGGGTCCCTTGGACTGCAAGGAGATCCAACCAGTCCATCCTAAAGGAGATCAGTCCTGAGTTTTCATTGGAGAGACTGATGTTGAAGCTGAAACTCCAATACTTTGGCCACCTGATGGGAAGAGCAGACTCATTTGAAAAGACCCTGATGCTGGGAAAGATTGAGGGCAGGAGGAGAAGGGGACGGCAGAGGATGAGATGATTGGATGGCATCACAGACTCAATGGACACGGGTTTTGGTGGACACTCAGAGTTGGTGATGGACAGGGAGGCCTGGCGTGCTGCAGTTCATGGGGTTGCAAGGAGTCGTACAGGACTGAGTGACTGAACTGAATTTAACTAATACGCTTCTTTACTCTAACCAAAACATTTTCGAATCTTTTGCAAAACTACCAAGTTATTAGTCATTTTCTGGAGCTCAGTCATTTTGTTCAGTCGTACACATATTTTCATTACCAGACTGAGATTTTTCCACCTGTATTAAAGGGGCCTCTGACTGTTCTCAGATTTGTGAGTCCTCTTCAAGGTGTGGTAGATACAAAATTTTCAATTAGACTTAAAAGCAAAAGGATCCTAAAATGTTCAGTATTTATAAATTAATAATTTCCTGTATTTATTCACATATGCAGCCAGTGCTTGTTGTTTGATGGTTTTTGTCAATGCCTGAGCTCTGTATTGATATCAGTACAGATACATCTGTAGTTTCACTTCCCAAACACGACAGCTTAATACAACTTTTTCTTGGCAGTAGGAGTGTTTATTTTCATAAGATATGTTTAGATATTATGCATTTTCTGTAAGAATTGGAAAATTAGTGATTTTAAAGCAATAAAAATTTATTTATCTTTAATTATATGAAAGAAGTATTTTCTTAAATGTATTTCATATCTTTCTTCTTAAAGTATACACATGGTTCATAAGTGGCATTTGTACTCAGCATTTCTAAACTTCAAAGAAAATGCTGATGTGTAGCAGAATTTCTAGCTAAACTTTTTTTGCTCTAAGGTCACTTAGGTTCCAATGATTAAAAATGCTCAAGGATGCACTTCATATTAATCTTGGGAGGAGCATAGATTGACTGACCTCGGCTGAAATTAAATGTAATTTAAAAAGCTGCGTCATAGTTAAAAGCGGCTTTATTAAAAACGCTCTCCCGCGTTTTTATTTTTCATCTCATTAGTTTTATATGTATTTCTTGTTGCAATATAATACATTATGTCCTACCAAAAAAAAAAAAAAAGGTTGATAAATGCATTCAGACTGAAAATAGATCCATAACAGTAACAAGAAAAACAAATAGCCTCAATCCATATGGTTCCTTCTCTAAGTTTTGAGACATGCTCTGGAGATAGTTTTTCTAATCTGCAAAATATCCCTGAAAACACTGCATTATTTTACTGATGAGGTTATTACACCAAGGTCACAGAGCAACGAGGAGCAGGTTTTACCTTAATATATTTCTGCACATATTTTTCCTCTCAAGTTATATTTTCTTCTGTCGTCAGAATCTAGGAAAAGTACTGTCTTGAGTATGTATTCAAAAAGAAAAATATTCTTTTGACCTTGCTAGTTATTAACTAAAGCATAATGAAGCTAAAACTAGGTTCCTGAATGTTCTAAAGTAGATTTTTTTTTTTAAAAGAAAGAAAATCGTCTTTGAGTAAGAGAAATGCCTGCCAACTCAGACTAATAGCTGGTTTCCAGATTTTCTTGGAAGCATTAATATAAGTGATATTTCATGCTATTTCACTCACATTTTTTATTAAGGTCTGTAGAGAACATTTACCATGATCCCAGTGCTCTAAATGTTGTCATCTCTAATGTCTGCCTCTGGACAGTGCTGGGAAGCAGATGCTGAAATGTTTTCATATTTTACTTCGACAAAAATACAGAGCATCCAGTTTTGTGGTTTTGTTTGTTTTCAGAGCCTTATTGAACATTTTTGCTCTCATGGTTCATGTGCAGAATCTTTCCCAGGAAAATATTTGAGATATCTGAGTTCAAAACATTTTCTATGAACTGTTAACCAGCCATACTTGATGAAAAATGTCACTGAATACCTGGTTGAGTGGGATTGTCAGTCAGATTACAACTCTTGCTATGATTAGAAGGATTTGTGAAGCCAAACACTGTTTTAGTAAAAACTCATCATGATTCTGGGACATCTTAGCGAAGCTGTTGGATGTTATTCTGTGTTTCTGCTTCTTCATTTATAAAGTGGGTACCGAAATATAAAATTTATTGTTTTAATTTATTAATTTAATATTTGAATTACATTTATGAATATTAAATCCTCAGAATTAATCCTCAAGAAATGTAATGCATTTTTTTTCCTCACATTATATTCAGGCAGGACTTTATGTACTGTATTTATGAAAGCAAAAGCTTTGCTACTGCTTTGACTAGTTTGTCTTCAAAGACTGGTATATAAACTAGTTAAAGGTTTCAACACCCTGCCAGGAAACCTAGTGACCTGGGAGAACCCAGAAACCAGAAGTAGTTCCTTTAGACTTTTTCAGAGACGCTGAACAACTCAATCCACTGTTGTCTGGTTCAGAAAACATTTTGCATGTTGAATAGCCATCTAAAATAATTCATTACCAAAAAAAGTAAAATAAAATCTTAAGCATTTTTAGTACCTACATGTTGCTGCTGCTGCTGCTAAGTCGCTTCAGTCGTGTCCGCTCTGTGCAACCCCATAGATGGCAGCCCACCAGGCTCCTCTATCCATGGGATTCTCCAGGCAAGAACACTGGACTGGGTTGGCATTTCCTTCTCCAATGCATGAAAGTGAAAAGTGAAGTCAGTCAGTCGTGTCTGACTTTTAGCAACCCCATGGACTGCAGCCCACCAGGCTCCTCCGCCCATGGGATTTTCCAGGCAAGAGTATAGTACTTACATAGATGCCATTATTAACATGCATGTTATATCTCTGCTAGAAAAGTAAGCAACAAACACAAAACCACACACCATTTTAATGTGTATTATATCAATTATAATGACCAAAATTTCCTACCATTGGAAATAGTCCATGAAGTTTAACTATACGGTGGAAACTCTGCTATTGCACAGGCCAGGTGCAATACTTTAGAACATATTTTATTAGTTAATGACGCTTGTCTGACTCTCAAACTCTAACTGTATTTCTGCACTGCACATATATAAGTAATCATAAAATAAGCTTTTGTTGAGATTAATAGGTTTCTGTCATCTTCATCTTGTATGTTAGGATCAGTTACGATGTAGAACACCCACCCCTACCCTCAAAAGAAAGAAGCAAAATATAATTTTTACTATCTTTGAAATCCACTAATACCTTAAAATTTTAATTTTATTTATTTTTGGTTGTGCTGGGTCTTTATTGCTGTGTAGGATTTTCTCTATTTGAGGTGCATGAGCTCTTATTGCAATGGCTTCTTTTGTTGCAGAGCATGATCTCTAGGGCGTGTGGACTTCACTATTGTGGCACATGGGCTCACAAGTTGAGGCTCCCAGGCTCTAGAGCACAGGTTCAATTGTTGTTGTGCATGGGCTTAGTTGCTCCGAGGCATGTGGGATCTCCCTGGATCAGGGATCGAGCCTGCATCTCCTGCCTTGGCAGGCAGATTCCTTACCACTGAGCAACAGGGAAGGCCCTCACATTTTTTACAGTGAAAATGTACAATCACAGGTTGGTTACTTTAGTTAAGATTTAACATTCAGGGTTGCTTTTGTAGGCACAACCTATTGAAGGAAAGGGAGAGGATCATGGCTGGGTGGAAGAAGAGGTGTTGGTGAGATGCTGTCACAATGGAAAACAAGCCTCCCTGCCCACCCCCCACCCCACCATTCCATGGAGATTGCTGAGGCTGTGATGGTAGTACAGACTGCCAGCTACAAAATCTCAGTCCAGAGTTGTTTTATTCAAGTCATGTCTGGAAACAACTGCTTGCAGACTGGACTCCTAGGACAGCCAATTCTGACATTAAGATAAGCCTGCAGATTTACTAGCCTTTGGGTTGAAACTAACACCTTTGATGAAGGACAAAAAGCTTGGGTGGAAGTTGGGCTGCAACACAGAGTTAGTGTGTGCAGAGGGACATGTCCTAGGGATCATTAACTCACTGCTTGCCTGGGCAGGATGCGGGTCTCCTGCTCCCATTGTTGTATTGTTTGGGAGCGTGTCTCATGCTTCTGCTTCATGGTTTTGTTGTTAAGCAAGCTCTCTTAGTGTTGTGGTTAAGGAAACCTGCTTTCTTGAGGGATCATTAGCCTACCTTTTTCTTTATTTATCATCCCTTAATAGGATTAACAGGGGTTTCCCTGGTGGCTCAGACAGTAAGAATCTGCTTGCAGTGCAGGACACATGGCTTCAATTCTTGGGTTGGGAAGATCCCCTGGAGAAGGGAACGGCTTCCCACCCCAGTATTGTTGAATGGAGAATTCTACAGATAGAGGAGCCTGGTGGGATACTGTCCACAGGGTCACAAAAGAGTTGGACACGATTGAGAAACTAATGCGGACACGCACACACACACACACACACAAGCACACACAGTGAGATTAAATACTTAATCACCTACTTTGTCCCTTTACTTTGTTCCTGTCATTTCTAACGTGAAGGTTATAAATTTCTGACTACAATTTCTTTTTCGAGTTTCTCTTGCATTTCTAACATATTTAATGTTTGTTTCATAGAATTTTGTATATCTTTATGTCTATGAATTTTATGTTGTTTTATATTTTCTGATATTAATATAAAAATATACTGTATAACTGTCTCTTTTTGTGTTTTTCTGATTATCTTTTTTTTTTTTGACCACACCATGCAGGATCTTAGCTCCCCTATCTTATATCTAACCTGTGCCCCCTGCATTGGGAGTTCAGAGTCTTAACCACTGGGTGGCCAGGGAAGTCCCATTGATGACCTTTTATGTATCTCTTCATCCTCTCTCTTTCTATGTCTCTTAACTTTTACTCATTAAAGGTAAATTTCTATACCCAATTTTGTTTAGCATATGAAATTCCTTTTTCATCCTTGGACATTTTTTTTTAGAAAGAGATTTTGTTCTGTTTATTTTTAATGAAAACCTGAATATATATATATATGATCTAACTTTCTATTTGTTACTTTTTCTTTATGTTTTCCTTTTATACATATATTTATTTATATTTTTCTTTTATATATGTTTGATCAAGATGCCATTTTTTCATCTATTTCTCTTGTTAATTCATTAATTCTATTATTGCTTCGAAGCTTTTATTTATAATTTTACTTTTCCTAAGTCTTAATACTAAACATATTTCTCTACAATTATGTAAATGAGTAATAAGATTCCCCATCTGGAGAGATAATTTTAAAAATTGCTGCACTATTTTCTCTCTCCAATAAAATGACACTTTCAGGATATTTTATTTTCCTACTTTCTTTTCAACTCTCGAACTCCTCTCTCAGCTAGTACAGCCTTTAGATTTTTCTGAGATAGTACAGTATATTTAATTCTGAATCTGTTTTAGACTCTGCATGCAAAAGGCTCTTTTTAAAAATATTCTTGCTTAAAATGTAAGATATATATCCTAGGGTTTGAGATTATCCTCTTTGATTCAATTCTGTATTTTAGAAGCATGAGTTTATTAATAAAAATGTCTCAAGATTCATTTTTGCAGCATTTTGTTCTACTTTCTTTTCCTATGTTGAAATCTTCAGTTCTCACTGGTAGTTGTTAGATTTTTTTCTGATACTTCTCCTTAGATAAGATATGTGAGTGATGTGTTCTCTGAATCCTTGAATCTTATGATGCTCTTTCTTACAACCGGTCAGTAGGATGTGAGCTTAGCCTGGCATCCTTGGCTTTCAGGCTGATTCTCCTTTAGATGGTCTTGCTGGTGTTGTCATAACATTGTTTTCCATGTGAGAAAAAAAAAAACAAGCTGATCTTTTTCTGTTTAGACTTAGAAGATTATGTATAAAGTTCTGATTCTTTTTTACTTTTGAAGTCATTTTATTTGTATATAAGAACTCCTGCATTTATCACTCAAGGATTTTTATGTTTTTTATTTTCCTTTGTATTCATTATTATTTCCTTCTTCACATTTGAGATTCTGTGCTTTTAGATATCCTGTTTTTATCTAAAGTTTTATTTAGCATATTAACAGTAGCTATTCTCTCAATTAATCTGAAGAGTTTTTTTAATATTACATTTCATTATGACATTTAGCTACTTTAAAAGTTTCTCTGAGGGTTTTTATAATTCTTTTCATGTTGCCATTTTTTCATTCACCAGATCTATTTTATAAGTGTATATTTTGTTCTTATTCCCTCTAGCTTCTGGCACCTCTTAACTGTGTCCTTATTTGTGTTTGTCTTCCCTGTGGTTCAGTTCCAACATGGTTATTTTGAATGGTGGCAAACCAGTGCAGGACTAGACGTATCTTTGTAGGTAATGGTGAAGTCCGATGAATTCCCAACACTTCTTCATTTAAACATCAGTGACTGATGTAAAAGGACCCTGAACCACATTATATCAGATACGGACTGTGGTATTCATATGTACATATGTATGTTAAATCTCTGTGTGTGTGAAAGACAGTATGATGAGAAAGAGACAGAAACAGAGAGAAAGGGAGAAGAAAGAAGAGGGAGCTTGGGTATATATTTTAATCACAATTTCTTGCTTTTGATTTTGAAACTATTTTCTGAACATTATGACTCTTTATCCGAGATGCAACATTTAGCCCTTTGTGAGTGTGTGCTCAATAGCTCAGTCTTGACAGAGTCTTTGCAACCCTGTGGACTATAGCCTGCCACTTTCCTCTGTCCATTGGATTTTCCAGGCAAGAATACTGGAATGATTTGCCATTTCCTTCTCCAGGAGATCTTCCTAATCTGGAGATCTTCCTCCAGGAATCTAAATGGAGTCTCTTGCATCTCCTACATTGGTAGGCAGATTCTTAACCCACTGTGACTCATGGGATGCCTCAGTTAGCCATTTACTTATTTTTTTCTTTTTTAAATTGCAGTATAATTTTTTATACAATATTGTGTTAGATTCTGTTGTATATACATATATGCATATATGTATATATCTCAAGAAAGATATATATATCCCTTATCCCTGTTGAGATATATATATATATATATATATATATATATGTATCAAGAGGGGTATATTAAAAGACGCTTGCTCCTTGGAAGGAAAGTTATGACCAAACTAGATAGCATATTCAAAAGCAGAGATATTACTTTGCCAACAAATATTCGTCTAATCAAGGCTATGGTTTTTCCAGTAGTCATGTATGGATGTGAGAGTTGGACTGTGAAGAAGGCTGAACGCCGAAGAATTGATGCTTTTGAACTGTGGTGTTGGAGAAGACTCTTGAGAGTCCCTTGGACTGCAAGGAGATCCAACCAGTCCATCCTGAAGGAGATCAGCCCTGGGATTTCTTTGGAAGGAATGATGCTAAAGCTGAAACTCCAATACTTTGGCCACCTGATGCGAAGAGTTGACTCATTGGAAAAGACTCTGATGGCTGGGAGGGATTGGGGGCAGGAGGAGGAGGGGACGACAGAGGATGAGATGGCTGGATGGCATCACTGACTCGATGGACGTGAGTCTGAGTGAACTCCTGGAGTTGGTGATGGACAGGGAGGCCTGGCATGCTGCGATTCATGGGGTCGCAAAGAGTCATACACGACTGAGCGACTGATCTGATATATATATATATACACACATACACACATACCCTCCCTCTTGAGATTCCATCCAGCACTCCATTCCAGCCCTCTAGGGCATCACAGAGCACCAAGTTGAGCTCCCTGCTATAGAATAGCTCCCTGGCTATAGAATAGCCAGCTTGCCACTGGATACTCTGTACATGATAGAGTATATATATGTCAATGCTATTCTCCCAGTTCGTCTTACCCTCCCCCCTTCCCCATGTTCACACGTCTGTTGCCTAGGTTTGCATCTTTATTCCTGCTCTGCAAACAGGCTCATCTGTACCATCTCTCTAGATTTCATATGTATGCATTAATACACAATATTTGTCTTTCTCTTTCTGACTTACTTTCTTATCCCTTACCCTTGTAAGTACTTCTTTTGAATGTACCAACATATAAAATATAAAAAAGAAAAGGACAATGATAAATTATAATAAAATAGAATTTTAAGTAACTTGCTTCATATAAGAATATGTAGGTATTTTGCTGGTGTTTCACTGTAAACAAGTAATTAAGTCTCACAATAATAATCTTGTTGTGAGCAATTGAATAAATGGACATATGGGAAGTGAAAATAGTCTTCTTCAATCATAATAAAATTCTTTGCATCAATGCAACTTGGGTTACGTAACTGTTAAAAATTAATTTTTGAAGTACCATGTTGTAATCTTTCATAATAAAAGGAGTATGATTTTGGCATGCTGAGCTAAAAAGAAAATGCAGGACTTGAAAAGTAGAACAGATGACAACTGGATTTTCTTCCCACTGCTATTATTGTAAAGCAAATAGGCTGGCTTAATGTCTTGAAGCTGTTGATGACATTTTTTCCGAGTACTTGAACATTAAATAGCTGTTTGGTAATACCCTAAGGAATATTTTTAAATGCAGTGACCTCTCAAAAGATCATCATAAAAATCATTCTTAATTAGGTTTAGGAAATCAATTTAAGTATCTATGTAAATCAAATTTTATGTAATACCATGTTGAATGCATGGCCACGTAAGTCTCAGGGAATAATATATGTATATTACATTCCTAACCAGCATCCATAACTACTATGAATTAGAACTGCTTTTTATAAAAACGAGAATATTTATTTCAAGTGTCCCAGGATATACATTAAACACTAATCATTAGGAGTCATAGCTATATGGTTTGACATCGTTACAAACAGCAAGGGAATAATTATTGTGATTTTTAAAACTATGGGCAATAGTAAAGGAAGAAAAAAAAAAAAGCCCTTTAGAAAGCACCCAGAATTACAAGTATAAATGCAAATACTTGAATAGTGTTTTACTCTAATTCTGAAGCATATTCTGTCCCCCAGGTGTCCCCTAGATAACTAAGGTCAGTTGGAGGACAAAGGACAGAATGTCTCAGGGAATCCCAGCAACTTTGTTGATGTTGGAATGTTTTGTTTCACAATGAAGGTGTTCAAAGAATGTTTCAAGAGCTCTGCTGATATTTCACAGTATTCTTTAAATTCAGTGTCTGTCACTGCAGAAGGAAAGTATAACTAGGGAAGATAAGATGATCAAAGGAGCATAGATTTCACTCCCAGACAGGACTGCTTGTTAATTCTTTTATTAGTCTTTTTATTAGTCTTTGTTAAGTCTTTGTGGGTTATCATTGCTTGATAACTTCTATGACTATGTAACACTATATATCAACAAATATGTGTGTGTGGACAAATGTTTACATCCCAAAGTAATTCTAAGAGCTTGTTGTTATTATCACTATTATATAATTCTTGTTATATGCGTATAGCATATATCTTATTGCTATATGTTATATGAAGAAATAAATAGCAAGAGATATCAGGAAATTTTGATTTTACTGGTATACTTTAATCTCATTTGTTGCTATTATCTAGCCCATAAAAGCTCAGCCACACCCACACACACACACACATACACACACATTCTAGTTTCATGGTACTTCCTTATTAAAAAAAAAAATTATTGGAGTAGAGTTCCTTTAAAATACTGTGTTAGTTTCTACTGTAACCAAAGTGAATCAGCTACAGATTACATATGCACCCTCTTTTTGGATTTCCTTCCCATTTAGGTCACCACAGATAGAGTTCCCTATGCTGTACAGTAGGTACTCATTGGTTATCTGTTCCATACATGGTAGTGTGTCTATGTTAATCCCAATCACCAGTTCATCCCGACCTAACCCTTTTCCCCTTGGTTGTTGCTGTTATTCAGTCACTCAGTCATGTCCACCTCTTTGCCAACCTATGGACTGCAGCATGCCAGGCTTGCCTGTCCTTCAGCATCTCATGGAGCTTGCTCAAACCCATGTCCATTGAGTCAGTGATGCAATCCAAACATTTCATTGTCTGTTGACCCTCCTCCTCATGCCTTCAATCTTTCCCAGTATCAGGGACTTTTCTAATGAGTTGGCTCTTTGCATCAGATGGCTTAAGTACTGGAGCTTCAGTTTCAGCATCAGTCCTTCCAATGAATATTCAGAATCCTTTAGGATTGACTGGTTTGATCTCGTTACAGTCCAAGGGACTTTCAAGAGTCTTCTCCAACACCACAGTTCTAAACCATCGATTCTTGGTTGCTCAAGCCTTCTTTATGGTCCAACTCTCACATCCATAAATTTGGATGTGACTACTGGAAAAACAATAAATTTGGTTCTATGGACCTTGTCAGCAAAGTAATGTTGCTGCTTTTTAAAATGCTGTTTAGGTTGGTCATAGCTTTTCTTCCAAAAAGCAAGTTTTTAAATTTCATGGCTGCAGTCACAATCTGCAGTGATATTGGAGCCCAACAAAATAAAGTCTGTCACTGTTTCTGTTGTTTCCCATCTACTTGCCATTGACTGTTGGGACCAGATGCCATGATCTTCTTTTTTTGAATTCTGAGTTTTAAGTCAGCTTTTTCACTCTCACTTTCACCTCCAACAAGAGGCTCTTTAGTTCCTCTTTTCTTTCTGCCATTAGGGTGGTGTCATCTGCATGTCTGAGGTTATTGATATTTCTCTCAGCAATCTTTATTCCAGCTTATGCTTCATCCATCTGGGCATTTCACATGATGTACTCTGTATATAATTTAAATAAGCAAGGTGACAATATACAACCTTGACCTACTCCTTTCCCAATTTCCAACCAGTCCATTGTTTCATGTTTGGTTCTAACTTTAGTTGTTTCTTGATGTACATACAGGTTTCTCAGGAAGGAGGTAAAATGGTCTTGTAGTCCCATTTGTTAAAAATTTTCCACAGTTTGCTATGATACACACAGTCAAAGGCGTTAGCATAGTCAGTGAAGCAGAAATCAATGTTTTCCTGGAACTCTCTTGCTTTTTTGATGATCGAGTTGATGTTGGCAATTTGATCTCTGGTCCCTCTGCATTTTCTAAATCCAGCTTGAACATCTAGAAGTTCTTGGTTCATGTACTGTTGAAGCCTGGCTTGGAGAATTTTGAGCGCTACTTTGCTAGCATGTGAGATGAGAGCAATTTTGTGGTAGGTTAAACATTCTTTAACACTGCCTTTCTTTGAGATCAGAATGAAAACTGACCTTTTCCAGTCCTATGACCACTGCTGAGTTTTCCAAATTTGCTGACATATTGAGTGCAGCACTTGCACAGCATCTTCTTTTAGGATTTAAATAGCTGTAATTCCATCACCTCCACCAGCTTTGTTGATAATGATGCTTCCTAAGGCCCATTTGACTTCACAGTCTAAGATGTCTGGCTCTAGATGAGTGATCATACCATCATGGTCATCTGGGTCATTAAGACCTTTTTTAGTACAATTCTGTGTATTCTTGCCATTTCTTCTTAATATCTTCTGCTTCTGGTAGGTCTATACCATATCTGTTCTTTATTGTGTCAATCTTTGCATTAAATGTTCCCCTGGTTTCTGTAATTTTCTTGAAGAGACATCTAATCTTTCCCATTCTATTGTTGTCCTCTATTTCTTTTCATTGTTCACTTAGGAAAGCTTTCTTATCTCTCAGTGCTATTCTTCAGAACTCTGAATTCAGATGGGTATATCTTTCCTTTTCCTTTTTTTCCTCTGCCTTTAGCTTTCTCTCCTCTCTCTCCCTCTCTCTTTTTTTTTTTTTCCTCAGCTCTTTGCAAGGCTTTCTTAGATAGCCATTTTGCAATTTTGTGTTTTTTGATGGGTTTTGTCCCCTGTTTATGAACCTCTGTCCATAGTTCTTCAGGTATTCTTTAACATCTAATCCTTTGAATCTATTTCTTACTTCTACTGTATAATAAGGGATTTGATTTAGGTGATACCTGAATGGCCTAGTGGTTTTTCCCTAATTTTTCTATTTAAGTCTGAATTTTGCAATAAAGAGTTCATGATCTGAGTTACAATCATCTCCCCATCATGTTTTTGGTAAGTGTATAGAGTTACTCCATCTTCAGCTTCAAAGAACATAAGCAATCTGATTTTGGCATTGCCCATCTGGTGACATTCATATGTAGAGTTATCTCTTGTGTTGTTGGAAGAGTGTATTTGCCATGACCAGTGTGTTCTCTTGACAAAACTCTCTTAACCTTTGACCTGCTTCATTTTGTAATCCAAGGTTAAACTTGCCTGTTACTCCAGGTATCTCTTTGCTTCCTACTTTTGCATTCCAGTCCCCTATGGTTAAAAGGACATAATTTCTGGGTATTAGATCTAGAAAGTCATGTAGATCCTCACAGAACCATTCAACTTCACCTTCTTCAGCATTAATGGTTGGGGCATAGACTTGGATTACTGTGATATTGAATGGTTTATCTTGAAAACGAACAGAGATCTTTCTGTGTTTTGAGATTGCACCCAGGTACTGCATCTCAGACTCATTTGTTGACTGTGAGAGCCACTCCATTTCTTCCAAGGGATTCTTCCCCACAGTAGTAGATATAATGGTCATCTGAATTAAATTTGCCCATTCCAGTCTATTTTAATTTGCTGATTCTTAAAATATCGATATTCACTCTTGCCATCTCCTGTTTGACCACTTCCAGTTTACCTTGACTCGTGGATCTAACATTCTAGGCTCTTTGCAATGTTGTTCTTTACAGCATTGGACTTCAGTTTCACAACCAGACACATGCACAATTAGGCGTTGTTTCTACTTTGGATCCACCTCTTTATTCCTTTTGGAGCTATTTCTCAGCTTTTTTCCAGTAGCATATTGGGCATGACCTGGGAAATTTATCTTGCAATTTCATATCTTTTTGTCTTTTCATACTGTTCATGGGGTTCTCAAGGCAAGAATGCTAAAGTGGTTTGCCATTTCCTTCTCCAGGGGACTACATTTTGCCAGAACTCTCCACCATGACCTGTCTGTCCTTGGTGGCCCTACATGGCATGGCATTGTGTTAGATAAAGCTGTGATCCATGTGATTAGTTTGGTTAGTTTCCCCTTGGTAGCCACATGTTAGTTCTCTACCTCTGTGTCTCTATTTCTGCTTTGCAAATAGGATCATCTATATCATTTTTTTCTTTTTAAGATTCCACATGTATGTGTTAATTCTACATATTTCATTTCTATACCTCTCTTGTAATTACAATTGTCTTTTCCTTATCTTTAAAACTGTTCTGTAAAAGGAAGTAGATTTAAAAACAACTGCAAACTTCACTTTGTGTGTATTGGTAGATATGGAAGCCTGTGACTTTGCCTTCACATTCATGTACCTGTGTCTATCTAAACCATTCTTCCAGGTTCCCTGGTGGCCCATGGTTAGAATTCCTCACTTCCACTGCTGGGGCAAGGTTTGATCCCTGGTTGGGAAATTAAAATCCCACAAGCTTCACAGCATAATCTAAATAAATAAATAAATAAATCTTCCTGTATATATGGAAAATAATTCCCTAATTTGGAAGTATAAAATTGTTTTATAAACAAGTGCCAGCTCATCCAAAATCTTCAGATGTTCCAAAAAGAAAATATGTCTCAGCACTTGCTACAAATGTTTAATTAATGTTTTCTTCTTCCCAGGCCCAGGTTTAGTACTTAAGGTGAAAACAAACAAACAAAAGAGTACACAGGACTCTCTTCCTTCAAGGAGATTATAATTTAGTATAAGATTAAATATATACAAAATATATGATTAGCATCACAAGATTTAAATTAATGATAGATTACAGAAGCCAAATGGAATAAAAAATTAACTGTATGAAGAAAATAATACTTCCCAGAGGATGCTTTTTGAGCTGAATTTAGGGTAATTAATGAAGTTTTCATAGGTGGAAATTATTCAAATGAGCGTTCCATCATTTTATGAATTGGCAATTATAAGAAAGTATTTTAAATATGTCATCATATAGTCAGTAATGATAATCACATCCAATGTAAGTGGGGAAAAAGGAGACAGAAGATGCTTGTTTATGAAAAATAATAATTTGCCCATGATAAAAATAATAAAGAATGCCTGTCTTTTCTATGCAAAGCATCACCATCCTCTTTTGTCTTCAGATACATACATTCCTCTCAACATGAAATAGGTTGATATCAGTTACTAAACATAATAACCAAGAAAGAGACATTATGGAAGCAAGAGAGATATATTACTCATTATGAGAATGATCAATTCAACTATGAACCCACACTGCTACTATAACTTGCTTACTTATCTATGTACTAAAGCAGCCCAAAATGTACAAAGTAGGCAAAATCAGATTAGCTGTTATTGTCATCGTGAAACTAGTTCATTCTGAAGGAACATTTTGTCTCCACTGAATGCTGTGACCTCTGTGTGACATACTATTAGCTGCTTCTTTACGAGCCTTGGGGAAGGGAAGCACTTTAATGCTGGTTGGGGTAGGTTTGAGGTGCTCGCTCTCTTTTCTCATGTTGCCTTTTCACTCCTCACAGTTGTGAAGCAGATACCACCAGTCACTGAGAGCAGTTAAGCTGATAAAGGAGGGTGGCACAAACCATAAAACCCAGCCCAAAGCTGCAAAAACAAGTGCATGTGTTTGAAATGCAAATATTAGTGAGATTTTGATGATCCCTTTGTGAAATAATCAGTTCACTTGGTTGGAAGTGCATGGCAAAACAAAACAAAACAACCCACAAACTTGAATTGTCAGGTTCTCTGAGTATAATATTTGTCCACATTCTGTTGTCCACATTCTGTACCCATATCCTAACTTGGAGTCAGCAGGGAGGTTTTCTGAGAGTATTAAAACCACACAAAAATGTAATACGGGGAAAAAAAATCTTTTGAAGACATACAAAATTAAGCAAGGATAATGGGAGTTTTAAATATAGTTTTATACTCAACATCACTGGTGTAAAATATATTACTCTTCCCTCATAGCTCAGTTGGTAAAGAATCTGCCTGTGATGCAGGAGACCCCAGATTGATTCCTGGGTGGGGAAGATCTGCTGGAGAAGGGATAGGCTACCCACTCCATTATTTTTGGGCTTCCCTTGTGGCTCA
Organism: Bison bison bison; assembly: GCF_000754665.1. Lineage (NCBI taxonomy): Eukaryota > Metazoa > Chordata > Mammalia > Artiodactyla > Bovidae > Bison > Bison bison. Next base: position 9,188,783 of record NW_011494897.1, read on the forward strand.
GCTGGTAAAGAATCTGCCCACAATACGGGAGACCCGGATTTGATCCCTGGGTTGGGACGACTCCCTGGAGAAGGGAAAGGTTACCCACCTCAGTATTCTGGCCTGGAGAATTCCATGGGGTAGCAAAGAGTTGGACAGGACTGAGGGACTTTCCAGAGAAGGCAATGGCACCCCACTCCAGTACTCTTTTGCCTGGAAAATCCCATGGAAGGAGGAGCCTGGTGGACTTCAGTCCATGGGGTCGCTAAGAGTCCAACACGACTGAACGACCTCACTTTCAATTCTCACTTTTGTGCATTGCAGAAGGAAATGGCAACCCACTCCAGTGTTCTTGCCTGGAGAATCCCAGGGACGGGGGAGCCTGGTGGGCTGCCATCTATGGGATTGCACAGAGTCGGACACGACTGAAGCAACTTAGCAGCAGCAGCAGCAGCAGCAGCAGCAGAGCGACTTTCAGAGAGAGAGAAATGTTACTCTACAATGTAGGAAAAAGGGAACACAATTTTCTTACCATATTTTCCTTTACTTTTCTCATTGTAGGGCTTGCAATGTAAAATTATGTCAATAGAAAGCGACCTGACCTTAGATATGGGGAACCACTATTTACAAGGGATGCATTTTTTGTTCTGCTGGGCTGGGAAACATGGGGGAAGGTGGCACTCAATTAGAATGAGACCTAGAGGAAGAGAAATAAAGATCTAATACATGGCAGGTTGCCTCTCCCAAACATAAAGCAAATACGTTGGATTTCTAACTTTTTTTGAGGACTCTAGTACGTAGTTCCGGAGAAGGCAATGGCACCCCACTCCAGTACTTTTGCCTGGCAAATCCCATGGACTGAGGAGCCTGGAAGGCTGCAGTCCATGGGGTCGCTGAGGGTCAGACACTACTGAGTGACTTCATTTTCACTTTTCACTTTCATGCATTGGAGAAGGAAATGGCAACCCGCTCCAGTGTTGAATTGCCTGGAGAATCCCAGGGATAGGGGAGCCTGGTGGGCTGCCTGCCGTCTATGGGGTTGCACAGAGTCGGACACAACTGAAGTGACTTAGCAGCAGCAGTATCTAGTTCACTGTTCCTTATAAACTGCTGTTGGTCAGTCGCTAAGTGAAGTCTGATGCTTGGAGACCTCCTGGACTGCAGCATGTCTGGCTCCTCTATCCTTCACTTTTCTCCTGAGTTTGCTCATATTCATGTCCTTTGAGTCAGTGATGCTATCTAACCATCTCATCCTCTGCAACCCCTAATTCTTTTTGTCTTTGACCTTTCCCTGCATCCGGGTCTTTTCAAATGAGTAAGATGTTCACATCAGGTGGCCAAAGTAATGGAGTTGCAGCTTCAGCATCAGTCCCACCAATGAACATTCAGGGTTGATTTCTGTTAGGATTGACCGGTTTTGATCTCCTTGGATTGGTTTGCAATTGAAGGGACTCTCAAGAGTCTTCTCCAGTACCACAATTCAAAAGCATCAATTCTTGAGCACTAGCGTTCTTTATGGGAAAAGGCAATGGTAACCCACTCCAGTACTCTTGCCTGGAAAATCCCATGGATGAAGGAGCCTGGTACGCTGCAGTCCATGGGGTCGCTAAGAGTTGGACACAACTGAGTGACTTCACTTTCACTTTTCACTGTCATGCATTGGAGAAGGAAATGGCAACCCACTCCAGTGTTCTTGCCTGGAGAATCCCAGAGACGGGGGAGCCTGGTGGGCTGCCGTCTATGGGGTTGCACAGAGTTGGACACAACTGAAGCAATTTAGCAGCAGCAACAGCAGT
>NW_011494897.1:9190657-9192704 GCF_000754665.1 Bison bison bison
TGGTTTTTCCCTAATTTTTCTATTTAAGTCTGAATTTTGCAATAAAGAGTTCATGATCTGAGTTACAATCATCTCCCCATCATGTTTTTGGTAAGTGTATAGAGTTACTCCATCTTCAGCTTCAAAGAACATAAGCAATCTGATTTTGGCATTGCCCATCTGGTGACATTCATATGTAGAGTTATCTCTTGTGTTGTTGGAAGAGTGTATTTGCCATGACCAGTGTGTTCTCTTGACAAAACTCTCTTAACCTTTGACCTGCTTCATTTTGTAATCCAAGGTTAAACTTGCCTGTTACTCCAGGTATCTCTTTGCTTCCTACTTTTGCATTCCAGTCCCCTATGGTTAAAAGGACATAATTTCTGGGTATTAGATCTAGAAAGTCATGTAGATCCTCACAGAACCATTCAACTTCACCTTCTTCAGCATTAATGGTTGGGGCATAGACTTGGATTACTGTGATATTGAATGGTTTATCTTGAAAACGAACAGAGATCTTTCTGTGTTTTGAGATTGCACCCAGGTACTGCATCTCAGACTCATTTGTTGACTGTGAGAGCCACTCCATTTCTTCCAAGGGATTCTTCCCCACAGTAGTAGATATAATGGTCATCTGAATTAAATTTGCCCATTCCAGTCTATTTTAATTTGCTGATTCTTAAAATATCGATATTCACTCTTGCCATCTCCTGTTTGACCACTTCCAGTTTACCTTGACTCGTGGATCTAACATTCTAGGCTCTTTGCAATGTTGTTCTTTACAGCATTGGACTTCAGTTTCACAACCAGACACATGCACAATTAGGCGTTGTTTCTACTTTGGATCCACCTCTTTATTCCTTTTGGAGCTATTTCTCAGCTTTTTTCCAGTAGCATATTGGGCATGACCTGGGAAATTTATCTTGCAATTTCATATCTTTTTGTCTTTTCATACTGTTCATGGGGTTCTCAAGGCAAGAATGCTAAAGTGGTTTGCCATTTCCTTCTCCAGGGGACTACATTTTGCCAGAACTCTCCACCATGACCTGTCTGTCCTTGGTGGCCCTACATGGCATGGCATTGTGTTAGATAAAGCTGTGATCCATGTGATTAGTTTGGTTAGTTTCCCCTTGGTAGCCACATGTTAGTTCTCTACCTCTGTGTCTCTATTTCTGCTTTGCAAATAGGATCATCTATATCATTTTTTTCTTTTTAAGATTCCACATGTATGTGTTAATTCTACATATTTCATTTCTATACCTCTCTTGTAATTACAATTGTCTTTTCCTTATCTTTAAAACTGTTCTGTAAAAGGAAGTAGATTTAAAAACAACTGCAAACTTCACTTTGTGTGTATTGGTAGATATGGAAGCCTGTGACTTTGCCTTCACATTCATGTACCTGTGTCTATCTAAACCATTCTTCCAGGTTCCCTGGTGGCCCATGGTTAGAATTCCTCACTTCCACTGCTGGGGCAAGGTTTGATCCCTGGTTGGGAAATTAAAATCCCACAAGCTTCACAGCATAATCTAAATAAATAAATAAATAAATCTTCCTGTATATATGGAAAATAATTCCCTAATTTGGAAGTATAAAATTGTTTTATAAACAAGTGCCAGCTCATCCAAAATCTTCAGATGTTCCAAAAAGAAAATATGTCTCAGCACTTGCTACAAATGTTTAATTAATGTTTTCTTCTTCCCAGGCCCAGGTTTAGTACTTAAGGTGAAAACAAACAAACAAAAGAGTACACAGGACTCTCTTCCTTCAAGGAGATTATAATTTAGTATAAGATTAAATATATACAAAATATATGATTAGCATCACAAGATTTAAATTAATGATAGATTACAGAAGCCAAATGGAATAAAAAATTAACTGTATGAAGAAAATAATACTTCCCAGAGGATGCTTTTTGAGCTGAATTTAGGGTAATTAATGAAGTTTTCATAGGTGGAAATTATTCAAATGAGCGTTCCATCATTTTATGAATTGGCAATTATTCACGTTTTGCTTCCTAATCTTTCTGTTGTACAGGGCCAGATCTCCTCTTAGCCACTTGATTGTT
>NW_011494897.1:9192804-9239734 GCF_000754665.1 Bison bison bison
ACTGAGTGACTTCACTTTCACTTTTCACTGTCATGCATTGGAGAAGGAAATGGCAACCCACTCCAGTGTTCTTGCCTGGAGAATCCCAGAGCCAGGGGAGCCTGGTGGGCTGCTGTCTATGGGGTTGCACAGAGTCAGACACAACTGAAGCAATTTAGCAGCAGCAACAGCAGTAGCTTTCTTTATGCTCCAATTCTCACATCCTTGTAAAATATCTGTTATTAATACTGATGATTTCAATGTAAACATTCAAAATATGTTCACTCTTTCTTCTCACAGTTTCTTGGCTTATCAACACCAATATCTTATTCTACATTTTGGGTTTGCCATCCTTTCAGGTGACTCTATCATATATTGCTATCTACTGGTAATTTTTTATTTTCAATACTTTAAAACTAAATTATAAAATTAGGTTTCTAATTTCTTTTCTTTAATTTTTTCCAGCGTTCTTAGAATATATCTTTATTACAAGTGTTCTGAAATATTTTCCACATATGTGCATTATACACTGAACGTAACTTTCTTTTCTACTAAAATATATTTGACACATAGCATTGTATAAATGTAAAGTGTTCAACATGTTAACTTGATATATTTATACATTATAATGTGATTGCTTGTAGCCCTGGAGAAGGCAATGGCAACCCACTCCAGTACTTTTGCCTGGAAAATCCCATGGACGGAGGAGCCTGGTAGGCTGCAGTCCATGGGGTCGCTAGGAGTCGGACACGATTGAGCAACTTCACTTTCACTTTTCACTTTCACACATTGGAGAAGGAAATGGCAACCCACTCCAGTGTTCTTGCCTGGAGAATCCCAGAGACGGGGGAGCCTGGTGGGCTGCCGTCTATGGGGTTGCACAGAGTTGGACATGACTGAAGCGATTTAGCAGCAGCAACATTTCTATTAGATGCCTTACATCATTATCATTTTTTTTTTTTGCCATGGTTGAAATAATTAGGTTCTAGTTTGTAATGGATAGAGGTTCATAACATTGTACGGGAGGCAGTAATCAAAACCATCCAAAATAAAAAGAAATGCAAAAAGGCAAAATGGTTTTTTGAGGCGGCCTTACAAATAGCTGAGAAAAGAAGAAAAGCTAAAGGCAAAGGAAAAAAGGAAAGATATACCCATCTGAATGCAGAGTTCCAAAAAATAGCAAGGAGAGATAAGAAAGCCTTCCTAGATGAACAATGCAAAGAAATAGAGGAAAACAATAGAATGGGAAAGACTAGAGATCTCTTCAAGAACATTAAAAATACCAAGGGAACATTTCAAGCAAAGATGGACACAATACTAGACAGAATTGGTATGGACCTAACAAAAGCAGAAGAGATGACAAGAATACACAGAAGAATTATACAAAGAAAAAAAAAATTTTAATGGCCCAGATAACCATGATGGTGTGATCACTCACCTAGAGACCAACATCTTAGTGTGTGAAGTCAAGTGCACCTTAGAAAGCATCATTATGAACAAAGCTAGTGATGGTGATGGAATTCCAGCTAAGTTATTTCAAATCCTAAAAGATAATGCTGTGAAAGTGCTGCACTCAATATGGCAGCATATCTGGAAAACTCAGCAGTGGTCATAGGACTGGAAAAGGTCAGCTTTCATTCCAATCCCAAAGAAAGGCAGTGTCTAAGACTGTTCAAACTACAACACAGTTGCACTCATCTCACATGCTAGCAAACGTACTGTTCAAAATTCTCTAAGCCAGGCTTCAACAGTATGTGAACTATGAACTTCCAGATGTTCAGGCTGGATTTAGAAAAGGCAGAGGAACCAGAGATCAAATTGCCAACATCCATTGGATCATAAAAAAGAGAGAGAGTTCCAAAAAAAATCTGTCTGCTTCATTGACTATGCCTTTGACTCTGTGGGTCATAACAAACTGTGGAAAATTCTTAAAGAGATGGGAATACCAGGCCATCTTACATGCCTTCTGAGAAAGCTGCATGTAGGCCAAGAAGCAGCAGTTAGAAGCAGATATGGAACAAGGGACTGGTTCGAAATTGGGAAAGGAGTACTTCAAGGGTGTATAGTGTCACTCTGCATATTTATCTTATATACAGAGTACATCATAAGAAATGCTGGGCTGGATGAAACACAAACTGAAGTCAAGACTGTGGGAAGAAATATCAATAACCTCAGATATGCAGATGGCACCATCCTAATGGCAGAAAATGAAGAGAAACTAAGGAACCTCTTGAAGGTGAAAAGGGAAAGTAAAAGATCTGGCTTAAAATTCAACATTCATAAAGCTAAGATCAAGGCATCTAGTCCCATTGCACTTCATGACAAATAGATGGGAAACAATGGAAACTGTGAGAGACTTTATTTTCTTGGGCTCCAAAATCACTGCAGATGGTGACCACAGCCATGAAATTAAAAGATGCTCCTTAGAAGAAAAGCTATGACCAAACTAAACAATGTATTAAAAAGCAGAGACATTACTTTAGAGACAAAGGTTCGCCTAGTCAAAGCTATGGTTTTTCCAGTAGTCGTGTATGGATGTGAGATTTGGACCATAAAGAAGGATGAGCGCTAAAGAACTGATCATTTCGAATTGTCGTGTTAGAGAAGACTCTTGAGAGTCCTTTGGACTGCAAGGAGATCTAGCTGGTCAATCCTAAAGGAAACCAATCCTGAATATTCATTGGAAGGACTGATGCTAGATCTGAAGCTGGAATCCTTTGGCCACCTATGTGAAGAGCTGACTCAATAAAAAGACCCTAATGTTAGGAAAGACTGAAGGCAGGAAGAGGAGAGGACAAGATGGTTGGATGGTATCACTGATTCACTGGACATGAGTTTGAATAGACTCTGGGAGATGGTAAAGAACAGGAAGTCTTGGTGTGCTGCAGACCATAGGGTCACAAATAGCTAGACATCGTTGAGTGTCTTAACAACTCTCAACAAGTTAGATTATTGCAATACAGCCTTGTTTTCCAAATTCACTAGAATGCACATTAGCTCTGCTGGGCTTGTTTACTACTTATTGAAAATTTGTACCCTTATCCTTATCCCTCCAATCACACCCTCACCACCATTTCACTCTCTGTTTCTGTGAGTTTGCTTTTTCAGTTTCTCATATGGTGATATTATGTAAGACTGGTCTTTGTCCAATTTATCTCACCAAAAGGTTCTTAAGGTCCATCCATGTTGTTGCAAATGGCAAGATGTATTCTTCCTCATAACTGAAATACACAACCACACACACAACCACACACACGTATATATGTGTGTATATATATATATATATATATATATACACATATACATATATCAGTTCAGTTCAGTTCAGTTCAGTCCAGTCGCTCAGTCATGTCCAACTCTTTGTGACCCCATGAACCACAGCATACCAGGTCTCCCTGTCCATCACCAACTTCTGGAGTTTACCCAAACTCATGTCCACTGAGTCAGTGATGCCTTCTGTCGTCCCCTTCTCCTCCTGCCTTCAATCATTCCCAGCATCAGGGTCTTTTCCAATGAGTCAGCTCTTTGCATCAGGTGGCCAAAATATTGGAGTTTCAGCTTCAACATCAGTCCTTCCAATGAAAACCCAGTACTGATTTCCTTTAGGATGGACTAGTTGGAGCTCCTTGCAGTCCAAGGGACTCTCAAGAGTCTTCTCCAACACCACAGTTCAAAAGCATCAATTCTTCGGCACTCAGCTTATCATACATATATATCTCCACATCATAGATCTAATTTTTAATTCTGGCTCCCCAAGCCTATCTTTTCTCATATCCTCATTTATTTTTCTAACAACTCAATTATACTTTAATAGATCAAGTCACATAACCTCAACCTGTGTTTAGTCTACTGATTTCTTTGTAGTTCCAGTTGAACATGCATTGTAACCTCAGAACCACTTTGGTTCAAGTAGAATCAAATTTGCATACAAAGGTAAGAATTGAGAATTGTCCTTTATTTTCCATCTGATTCTAGGTTGGTTACAAAGGACTCAGGGCCGACATATCCTTCACCTCCAACTCTCTCTCTATTAAAACTATAGTGGTTGTTACAGAACATTTCACATTTCACTTTCACCTGTTTTCAGGTGATCTTAGCTTGTATTTTACTGAAAAGTTTAGGACTACAAAACTAAGTTAACTAAAATTGCTTATTCCCAATGTCAGCATTTCTTGCTATATTTACCCATAATCTTCTATTTTTCATCTCAAGAAGAAATATTTTTCCCTCTTTCTAAAGCTAATTCTTATGATGGAATGTCATAATGAAAAGAATAATATAGCTAAAATCAGAAATCCTGTTTTTTTACTATTTTGAACAAGTCATATTACTTTCTGGGACATTATATATTTAACTTAATAAATGTCATTAGTCTCATGTAATTCTCATGCTTAGTACTTTTACTTTATTGCTTGGTATAGAATTTAGAAAAAAATGTGTTATGCTCTAAATAACTTTTATTTGAAAGCCTTTTAAAGGAAGAGATTTTTATTTATGGCTATGAAAGTAATAAATTTAACAATAGCAGCCTTAAAGCATTTTTGTTTAATTGCATTTATCTCTATTATCTCTTTAGAATCTCATTGACTTTGAAGCCTATAAAAATAACATTAAATTATCTGGCTCAATTCTATATAGTACACATTCCCATTTAAGCCAATCTTTTACACTGCAAAATATTAAATTATAAAACTTTTGCAATATACATTAATTGAACAATGCATATCTCCCAATGTTGGTAAACCTTTCAGTTCAGTTCAGTCACTCAGTCGTGTCCGACTCTTTTCGACCCCATGAATCACAGCACACCAGGCCTCCCTGTCCATCGCCAACTCCCGGAGTTCCCTCAAACTCACGTCCATTGAGTCAGTGATCCCATCCAACCATCTCATCCTCTGTCGTCCCCTTCTCCTACTGCCTCCAATCCCTCCCAGCATCAGAGTTTTTTCCAATGAGTCAACTCTTCACATGAGGTGGCCAAAGGACTGGAGTTTCAGCTTCAGCATCATTCCTTCCAAAGAACCTTTAACACTGTATTATTCTATAGAATTATTTTCGTATGCTACAAATATATTCAGCACATACTTATTTGAAAATTATAAAATTGAGTATCCAGCATGCACATTTCTCTCTTGTTGACTTTATATTACTGTGAAAATGAACCTTATAATAGTAATTTCTTAGTAAATATTTGTATTCATTATTCACGTTGGCTTGACAACTCTAAATGATACCCTTACACTATCTTAATTCTTGTGTAATTTACTTTTTCTCAACAGGCACATATACTCCATACCCAAATAAAGAAGATTAATCATAGCAAAGCTCCAAAATATAGCAGCAAGCAAAACAAAATAACGTTTTCTATGAACATTCAGACATACTAATTTGAATGCTACTTAGATGGTACCTTATCATTTTGTGAGTAATTATGATAATTGAACTGTAGGCAGCAGCATAGCCTTGTAGCAGCATCTCCCTTTTACTCATGGTAGGAAATCCTTCTAAAGCTAGAAGCAAAATCCTTACTACCTCTTCTAACGTTATGGTTCACTTCTGGAAATGCCCCCATGTTTCTTTAGTCTACTAGAAACCATTGCCAATTTTTTGTCATTACACCTTCAATCCGTTCTTCATATTAGTTTCTTATCACCTATTGTTCCTGCCTATGCCCCTGCAAGACTGACACTCAACATATATCTCCAAACATTTAAGCCCAATTCATAGTTTTAGAAAGAAAAGGACTGCTTCTTTCTCTACTCTCTCAGATTCATCTCTGTGTGAACTGTTTTCACCCCCATCTCCTCTAGAAAGCTTTTCACTTATTATCTCTGGGACTTCAAACTGAAAATTTCCCACAGCCTATATATGTTTTTCACTTTCCAGTATATGTGGAACATTACTGTCATTATTGTAAAATATTGATTTTTACATGTACTCTAAAGTGCTGTTAACACGTTCCCTTTTGCAAAATCAATATTTCACAATTTACTACCTAAAGCAGCTGAAATCCCTTAGCATAGCTAAGTAGAGTTTTAAAGACCCATCACAATTTGATGTAACCTTAGCAAAATGGGTTCTCACTCACTTTGTAATGAACATCTCCTTACATTTCTATTGCTTTTTTTTTTTTAATTTTGCACTTTTGCAAAGCATTCTTTTCTTAAAAAAAAAAAAATTTCCAAGTTCATTTGCATACCTGCATCTAAAAACTGTGACTTTTAAAGATTTCCAGAGCAGTATAAATTGAGGAACACATCATTTATTATTTATGACAATTATTTAGCAGCCAGTCTTTTCTACTTCCTGAATTTTAATACATTTTTGCCTCACATGATAATGCAATTATTGACTTAATTAAAATCATTTGCTCAACTGAAATCCCAAGACAGACAATTATTTTAAGAGTGAATTTATGTCTCCTCTTTGTTTTTAATCCCCCAAAGAGACTCTAATATATTACCTTCTTCTCTTACTCTGTCATCTCTGGTTTTAGTTGAGCATTTGATTATTCTGTTCTCTCCACTTTCTTAGCATATTTGCCATCTTTATTTTTTCATAGTGGCTGTGCTATTTTCAAGGTACTGAAAGCACCTTACCATAGAGTATTCCCAATTTCTCTCTCCAAACTCTGTGATAGAATTATCATTAATATCATTTATCTATACACTATAATCACCCAATCATTGTTTTTTATTATTATTTTCAGCAGTTATCAATTAAATCATTATTGTTAAGAATGGACTTCCCTGGTGGCTCAGACGGGAAAGAATCTGCCTTCAGTGCAGGAGATCCATGTTCAATGCCTGGGCCAGGAAGATTACCTGGAGAAGGGAATGACAACCCACTCCAGTATTCTTTTTTTTTTTAACAGAATTATTTTTATTTTCTTGCCTGGAGAATTCCATGGACAGAGGAGACTGGACATGACTGAGGGACTATTCTTATTATTAAGAATAAGAAAAACTATTTTGTTTATTTAGTTTCTGAAGAAAGTTTTATTTCTTCTTGACTTTTGAAGGCTAATTTTGTTTAGTGTAGAATTCTACATTGCTGATATTTGTCTTTCAGCCCTTCAACAATCTCATTCTAATCTATTCCTGTTTGGATGTTTGCTCTGGAGTTCAGTGTAATTATTTTCCTTGCTTCTCTTTAGGAAAGGTTCTTTTTTCCAACTTTTTTTCAAGATTTTCTTTTTGTCTTTGACTTTCAACAGTTTACCCTGTGACCTCAACTCTCTGATGAATCTAAAAAAGTCATTGATTTTCAATTTGCTCACAAGTTTTCTTGTGAAGATCAAGCAAGTCATCTTGCTTGATGACTTTCAAGCACTTTATATATGTCAGACTAAAATCTCTCTTTGCCTACATTATTGTTCTTTTAAAAATTATTTTTAAAAACTTACCAAATTTTATTATGGAGCAATCATGCTATAGGAGATAATATTTGATTTACCATGACTTAATTAAGGCTTTCATATAAATTCTTTTAGCATGACTGAAACATTTACATCATATTTTTCAATATTCAGATCTTTTCTGTATCAAGAAGGAAGATATAATAATGAAAAATTCCACTTTGATTTGTGTAAATTTGATGTCACATAGACTTTATACATTTATACATATCGTGCCTTAAGTAAACCAAGACAGGAGATAATTTGACATCTATATTATTTCTCAAGAGAGCATTTAAATATTTATAGATTATTGATGTGTCTCATTTCTAGTGCTGTGCTGTGCTTAGTTGTTCAGTCATGTCTGACATTTTGCGACCCGATGGACTATAGCCTGCCAGGCTCCTCTGTCCATGGGATTCTCCAGGCAAGAATACTGGAGTGAGTTGCCATGCTCTCCTTCAGGGGATCTTCCTAACCCAGGGATCCAACCCAGGTCTTCTGCATTGCAGGTGAATTCTTTACCAGCTGAGCCACGAAGGAAGTCAAAGAAGCCCTATTCATTCCTGCTGCTGCTGCTGCTGCTAAGTTGCTTCCGTCGTATCCAACTCTGTGCGACCCCATAGACGGCAGCCCACCAGGCTCCCCCGTCCCTGGGATTCTCCAGGCAAGAATACTGGAGTGGGTTGCCATTTCCTTCTCCAATGTATGAAAGTGAAAAGTGAAAGAAGTCGCTCAGTTGTGTCCGACTCTTAGCGACCCCATGGACTGCAGCATACCAGGCTCCTTCATCCATGGGATTTTCCAGGCAAGAGTACTGGAGTGGGGTGTCATTGCCTTCTCCAATTCATTTCTAGTATATGTCTAAATCCCACTAAAATGCACCATTGAAGGCCCTTTAAATTCTTGCAGTAAATGTGAATTCCATGATAGTCTTTTTCAATAGTCCTATGGACTTAAGTTTTTATTTCTACAGATTACCAACAAGGAAAGGAACAATATAAAGAGAATTTAACTCATCATGTCCATGATATTAAATTTTTAGATTCTTATTGTAAATACCTTGTTAATTGCCTGCATACTTTCTATGGGATAGTGTTTCATTTCTAGGATGGAAAAATTCCCAGAGCATTCAGTAAACATATAGCATTTTAAAGGCAAAGGCCAGCAGCTGTATTAATTCTACATTCAGTGAAAAAAACTGAATGTAGCACTTGAACTTAGAACAAGATGGTCTGAAATGCGTTCTGTATGTCAGATATAAATTCCAAGTATTTATAGCAAACTGTACATGGTAGAAGTTTTTTGTCACAGTATGTGATGTGGCTTTAGTATGTGTAGAAGAAATATTTATGACAATTGTATTATAAACTAGAGAAAAGTCAGGGGACATAGGTAAGATTTTTATACTTAAACTGGTAAAATATCAATATCAGCAGGTCTTGGTAAGTTATGTATTTACAATGCAAAACCTAAAGCAAACAGTAAAGAAAAAAAAAAAAAGCATTACAAAAATATACTCATGAATAGTATAGATAAATCAAATTATAAGTTTTTAAAAGTTTAAATAATTCATATTAAGGTTATAAAAGGAAAATGGAAAACATGAAAAATAGAACAAACACAAAAGAAAAAAGAAAGTATCAGAAATAAATTTAAACATTTAATATTTACATTTAATGCCAATTTTAAAAGGGATATATGCCTATGGCATAGTACTCAGTAATAAAAAAGGAACAGATTATTGATATGCAGAAAATCTTAGGTAGAATTCAGGATATCATGCAGATTGAAAAAAAATTCAAAATTCCACATATCATATGATTCAATGGACATAACAGTCTTAAAATTATAGAGATAGAAAATGATTAGTTTTTGCCAGTATACAAACATGGTAAGGGATGTGAGGGGGTGTGACTATAAAGGGTTAACATTAGGAGGGGTCTTACAGTGATGGAATAGTGTGTGTCTTGATTGTGGTGGTGCTTACACAGCACTGCGTATATAAATATGCACTAACTAAAAAACATTGTCAAATTCCCATTTGTGATAGCTTATTATACTAGATAAGATTTAGACACTGGGGGAAACCAGATACAATTCACATGAGACACTTCTGTACTAATTTCATGATTTTCCATGAATATTTAATTTTTTCAAAATGCAAAGTTTTTTTTAAGAGCTGTTTATGCCCTCACTAATTGACAATGATACACATTCACTTGAACTTGATCTGTGTTCTCATTTGTAGTCCATTTTAGCAAGACTTAAAAGAAGGTTGGCATTAACTATAGAATATCTGGGAAGCCGGATATACCCCAGCTACTCCAAGAAGAGAGTCCAAGCTTGCATTTGCTCAAAGAAGCCTGATTCTCTCTAGTTATTCAAGAAATTCATGGTTGAGAATAAGAACAAGTAATTGGAGAGTTTGAATACTGGCCTTTAATTTCCTTGACCTTCACTTACAAAGGTAATACAATTTGATTTAGGGCATTAACTCCTTAGGTGTTTATGCTTTTGACATTGAACTCCAAGGAAATTTAGTCTCAACTAAATTTCTGCCTCAGAATTCAATAATGGTAGGGAATTCATATTCAATTTGGGATTTGTCGACAGTTGCTGGATCATGAAGCATTTGATCAGAGAAGCAGAAACACTATGAGAACTAAGGAATCATTGATTTATTATAGTAATTAGAATCACACAATTCAGAGAAGAAGAGTTAAAGTGTGGTAAAAATGGAGAGTGACATTATCAGAGAAAAGCCACCAACCACCTCTTATGAAACCCTACAACATGTGGAAAACTAGGAGCTTCCAGAGAAATCTGGGAAGCTAGGCATAGTCACTTGCTAGAGTCGGATCACCAAGGGAAATGGGTGATTGGGTCAATGAAGACTGCTGTCTGTGTCTGCTGGTGGGCCTGTGGTAACTGGTCACTGGGAAGAAGGGTTAGGGATAAGACAGGGGAATGGAGACAGCATCAGTCTGACAGTACTGCAGCATATTCCTCTGAGCTTGCAGTAGATTAAGGGCAGGCATCAACCCTCTGGCTCCATCTGCCTCTGTCTCTTTGCTTCCAATCCCTAGGACCTCAAGAGAAGATGAGTGATGCTTTACTTCCATTCTCAAACATGTGTCTCTTTTGGACAATTCTGATTTGGAATCATAGTGGAGAAGGAATTCTGGGAAACATAATTCTACTTTAGCTAAATCGACACTATCTGAAACCTCCAGTTACTGTTTAAAATCAGACTGTTTTCTTGCTGACTTTGCTGATCTACTGATGCAACATGTTTGAAAAAAGAAAAAGGTGGGTGTAATCTGAGAGACAGCTTTCCAGATGGCTCAGAGGTGAAGAATCTGCCTGCAAGTGTAGGAAACCCCAGAGACGCGGGTTCGATCCCTGGGTTGGAAAAATCCCTTGCAGGAGGAAATGGCAACCTGCTCCAGTATTCTTGCAGTAAAATCCAATGGACAGAGGAGTTTGGCGGGCTCAGTATATGGTGTCACAAAGAGTTAAACGCAACTCAGCACACACATACACATAAATTGAAAGAAGAAATAAAATTGGACATAACATTTTCAGACTTGAATGAAGTGTTTATGGAACTGATTTAATAAACACTGTTTTGATACATTTTTCTGCCTTGTAGAGATACAATCCATCTTGTCCATCAATACTCTTTGAGGAGTGTATTATGTAGCATTAGTTTGCATGGATGGAAAGGCCTCCCAAAAGTCTAAAGAAGACTTGTCAACTACCCAAATATACAACAAAGATATTTCTATTTGATTATAGGCTTCATGTTTTAGGGAGATAGATTAATAGAGAAAGAGTTTTGGAATACAGGGAGAGAAGCTGATTATTCTGATACTCAATGTTTCCAGATCAATGTAGAGGTATCTGTGAGTATGATGCTTCTGGCCTCCTCCAATTTCTTAGTATTTTGCTTTCTAGAGAAGGAGTAATACATATTTGATGTATTTGTATAAAGATTTGGACATGTGTCCAGCCACACCATCATAGTTTTCTAACAGAAACAGTTTCCCAGAGGAAATATGATTTTACTCTGAGGAAATCTGGTTTTACAGGCCACCTGTCCCTGCACCAATCTAAGTCAAATGCTCAGGAATATGAAAATATAAACAAACAAACAAAAAAACCTTACTATATATATATATATTTTTTTTTAACTTTCTGCCTGAGTCCTTATTTCTATCTATTGCTTCAGAACTTGTGTGAGAAACATTGATAAGATTTCTTAGCCTTCTTAATTGCTATCAACTTGTTAAAATTTCTGTTACTTAAAGGTAAAATTCAAGCTAAATAATAGAGCATTTTTCCTCTGAAGAAGGCTCTTACTCATGGAAGAACAGGTAACTTAACTGACTGAAATGTTGGAGCAGTATTCATTGCCCTTATATATACATATATATTAGTAAATAAGGCTGCTATTATTTCCAGAGATCAAATTACAAACATCTGCTGGATCACTGAAAAAGCAAGAGTTCCAGAGAAACATCTACTTCTGCTTTATTAACTACGCCAAAGCTTTTGTGTGTATCACAACAAACTATGGAAAATTTTTAAAGAGGTGGGAATACCAGACCATCTTACCTGCTTCCTGAGAAATCTGTATGCAGGTCAAGAAGCAAAACTTAGAACCAGAAATGGAACAGACTGATTCCAAAAGGGGTGCGTCAAGGTTATATATTGTCAACCTGCTTATTCAACTTATATGAAGAGCACATCATGAGAAACACTGTGCTGGATGAAGCACAAGCTGGAATCAATATTGCCAAGAGAAATAATAACCTCATTATGCAGATGACACAATTTTTATGGTAGAAAGCAAAGAGGAACTAAAGAGCCTCTTGATGAAAGTGAAAGAGGAGAGTGAAAGAGCTTGTTTAAATCTCAAAATTTAGAAAAATTAGATCATGGCACATAGTCCCATCATTTCAGTTCAGTTCAGTCACTCAGTCGTGTCTAGCTCTTTGCAACCCCATGAACTGCAGCATGCCAGGCCTCCCTGTTCATCACCAACTCCTGGAATTCACTCAAACTCATGTCCATCGAGTTGGTGATGCCATCTAGCCATCTCATCCTCTGCCATCCCCTTCTCCTCTTGCCCTCAATCTTTCCCAGCATCAGGGTCTTTTCCAATGAGTCAACTGGCCAAAATATTGGAATTTCAGCTTTAGCAACATTCCTTTCAAAGAACACCCAGGACTGATCTCCTTTAGAATGGACTGGTGGGATCTCCTTGCAGTCCAAGGGACTCTCAAGAGTCTTCTCCAACACCACAGTTCAAAAGCATCAATTCTTCAGCGCTCAGCTTTCTTCACAGGCCAACTCTCACATCCATACATGACCACTGGAAAAACCATAGCCTTGACTAGATGGACCTTTGTTGGCAAAGTAATGTCTCTGCTTTTGAATATGCTATCTAGGTTGGTCATAATATTCCTTCTAAGGAGTAAGCGTCTTTTAATTTCATGGCTGCAATCACCATCTGCAGTGATTTTGGAGCCCCCAAAAATAAAGTCTGACACTGTTTCCCCGTCTATTTGCCATGAAGTGATGGTACCAGATGCCATGATCTTAGTTCTCTGAATGTTGAAATTTAAGACAACTTTTTCATTCTCCTCTTTCACTTTCATCAAGAGGCTTTTTAGTTGGTCTTCACTTTTCTGCCACAAGGGTGGTGTCATCTGCATATCTGAGGTTCTTGATATTTCTCCCGGCAATCTTGATTCCAGCTTGTGCTTCTTCCAGCCCAGCATTTCTCATGATGTACTCTGCATCTAAGTTAAATAAACAGGGTGACAATATACAGCCTTGACTTACTCCTTTTCCTATTTGGAATCAGTCTTTTATTCCATGTCTAGTTCTAACTGTTGCTTCCTGACCTGCATATAGGTTTCTCAAGAGGCAGGTCAGGTGGTCTGGTATTCCCATCCCTTTCAGAATTTTCCACAGTTTATTGTGATCCACACAGTCAAAGGCTTTGGCATAGTCAATAAAGCAGAAATAGATGCTTTTCTGGAACTCTCTTGCTTTTTCCAGGATCCAGCAGATATTGGCAATTTGATCTCTGGTTCCTCTGCCTTTTCTAAAACCAGCTTGAACATCTGAAAGTTCAGGGTTCATGTATTGCTGAAGGCTGGCTTGGAGAATTTTGAGCATTACTTTACTAGCATGTGAGATGAGTGCAATTGTGTGGTAGTTTGAGCATTCTTTGGCATTGCCTTTCTTTGGAATTGGAATGAAAACTGATCTTTTCCAGTCCTGTGGCCACTGCTGAGTTTTCCAAATTTCCTGGCATATTGAATGCAGCACTTTCATGGCATCATCTTTCAGGATTTGAAATAGCTCAACTGGAATTCCATAACCTCCAGTAGCTTTGTTTGTAGTAATGCTTCCTAAGGTCCACTTGACTTCACATTCCAGGATGTCTGGCTCTAGGTGAGTGATCACACCATTGTGATTATCTTGGTCGTGAAGATTTTGTTTGTACCATTCTTCTGTGTACTCTTGCCATCTCTTCTTAATATCTTCTGCTTCTGTTAGGTCCATACCATTTCTGTCCTTTATCGAGCCCATCTTTGCATGAAATGTTCCCTGGTATCTCTAATATTTTTGAAGAGATTTCTAGTTTTTCCCATTCTGTTGTTTTCCTCTATTTCTTTGCATTGATCGCTGAGGAAGACTTTCTTATCTCTCCTTGCTATTCTTTGGAACTCTGCATTCAGATGCTTGTATCTTTCTTTTTCTCCTTTGCTTTTTACGTCTCTTCTTTTTACAGCTATTTGTAAGGCCTCCCCAGACAGCCATTTTGCTTTTTTGCATTTCTTTGTCTTGGAGATGGTCTTGATCCCTTTCTCCTGCACAATGTCAAGAACCTCAGTCCGTAATTCATCAGGGACTCTATCTATCAGATCTAGTCCCTTAAATCTATTTCTCACTTCCACTGTATAATCATAAGGGATTTGATTTAGGTCATACCTGAATGATCTAATGGTTTTCCCTACTTTCTTCAATTTAAGTCTGAATTTGGCAATAAGACATTCATGATCTGAGCCACAGTCAGCTCCCAGTCTTGTTTTTGCTGACTGTATAGAGCTTCTCCATCTTTGGCTGCAAAGAATATAATCAATCTGATTTCAGTGTTGACCCTCTGGTGATATCCATGTCTAGAGTCTTCTCTTGTGTTCTTGAAAGAGGATGTTTTCTATGACCAGTGCGTTCTCTTGGCAAAACTCTATTAGCCTTTGCCCTGCTTCATTCCTTATTCCAAGGCCAAATATGCCTGTTATTCCAAGTGTTTCTTGACTTCTTACTTTTGCATTCTAGTCCCCTATAATGAAAAGTACATCTTTTTTAGGTGTTAGCCTGGAGAATCCCATGGACAGAAGAACCTGGCAGGCTACACAGTCCATAGGGTTTCACAGAGTCAGACATGCCTGAAGCAACATTACGCAGCAAGTACTTTTTGGGACGCTGAGGGACTTAACCCATATTGCATACTAACATATTATTACTGGTTAATATCTGACCTCCACCTCTGACTACAGACAGAGGTACTCTACACGAGCTTCTTGGGGATAGAGGACTTCCTATGGCAAACAGATGGGGAAAGAGTGTAAACAGTGACTGACTTTATATTTGGGGGCTCCCAAATCACTGCAGAATATGACTACAGCCATGAAATTAAAAGACGCTTGCTAGTCATTTTCTCAGCCATATGTATATATGTATGTATTATTGTATAAGAGGGGGATGATACTGAGAATTAGCAATCTCTACCATAATGCCTGGCTTGGATGACTGGTTACATCTGATTTGGTTCCGAAAGGGTCAGTGTGTTTTCTCTTCTGTTCTATAAATGATTGGGAGACTGCATAAGAGCTCAGGCCACACTTTCTCATTACTGACCAAAGAATACATGTCTTCTCATCCAACTCTTGCTTTTTTGTCCATGTGGCAGACTGCAATGCTCTATGTGCACACATTTTACTCCATTACCAGCTTTAATCAATTCATTAGTTGGAGTTAACATCAAATTTGGGAGTGGGAATATTCATTGATTTCAAGTTCAAGCTTTGGTCTTCAAAATCCAGTTATAAAATCCAAATCCAGTTATAAAAAAGTAATAAAAAATCCAGTTATAAAAAAAGATATCTATGTTTTAGTGCTCAATTTTTTGTCTATTTTATGTATTTGTCCAGAGCAGCTAGGGAAAAGAAAGGAATACTTGAATGATACTCCAACATTTATTAATTTCTTTGATCCTGAGAACAACACAGTAAATTAGGTGAGGCAGTATTGCTTTTTCTGTATAAATGTGAGGGGAAAAAAAAAATATCAAGAGAGTTCACTTTAAGGAGAGAATACTTCAGAACTTACAGAAAATCAAAAGGTACACTCTCTGGAAAATTTAACTACAGCTTTGTTTTCCTGGTGGCTCAGATGATAAAGCATCTGTCTACAATGCGGGAGACCCGGGTTTGATCCCTGGATCAGGAAGATCCTCTGGAGAAGGAAATGGCAACCCATTCCAGTATTCTTGCCTGGAAAATTCCATGGATGGAGGAGCATGGTAGGCTACAGTCCATGGGGTCGAAAAGAGTTGGACACGACTGAGCGACTTCATTTTCACTTTTGATTATTTGCTTATTTACTTATAATAGTACACAGAAAGATAACTGGAAATATTTTTAAAACATCATAATATCTATATAAGGATACAGAAACATTAATGACAATGGAGTGAGAAAAGAATGTGGCTTTGGAGTATGACTATTGACATTGACTCTGGTTGTCCACTTCTTACTATAACTAAGTATATATGGATAATTTAACTCTCAGAACTTCTGTTTTCATAATACATGGTTGAGATGATATTGGTTCATAAAATTATTAGGAAGATTAAGTAAGAAGTAATATGAAAACACCTATCCCAGTATTTAACATATCACAATACTAAATGTAACTTAATTTCATCCCAATAACATAAACCCAAGACAGATTTGAATAAATTAAATGAGAACACATCTATTTTATTTCATAACAAACAACCCATTGTTTTAAGCTTTTTATTTACAGATATATATTATAGCACTATGTTTTCCAATTATTGGCCAGCAGTAGAAAATTAATAAATATTCAATATTCATTATGAAGGAGTCTAGTATCTTGCATCAAAAGAAAAAGTACAAGCTTAGTAACATAAAACATTTGAAGACATTATTACATTAATTTGAGAGAAATTCTGAATATATGTATTTTGGCACTGATATAAAAATGACAAAATTTTCATAAACTTTCTCTTGAAATTATTTTTTGAAACAGATGTTGGGTATCTGATGAGTTTAGTAGTTCTTATACCTTTATATTAAAGTTGACAAAGATAATGTCACTATATTGGTGAGTGAGTTAATTTTAAATAATTAGAGCTTGATGCTCTCTGAGATTTCTTCCAGGGTTAAAATAATTCTTATTATAATTTTGCTGCAAAGATTTCTAAGGAAATTTTTTCCCTTTTCTTTTCTCAAGCAAGAACAATCAAAAACATTCAATAACGTTCACAAAATCATTCCCATATCTGTTGCAATAATGATATCATGGAAATGACTATCACTTATAAAATACATTTCATTTTACAGTCCTTGATAGATTTCCTATTGTATTGCTACTTGTCAATTCCATCCTTGTCCAACCTAAGATCCTATAGCTCCTCTGTTTTCTTCTACATAAATCCAAATATTAAATATTATTCTTTGCTTAAGAACATGTTATAGCAAACAAATTTCATGGTGTACAAGAAAATATTTCTTTTATGTATTACTGAAAATGATATAACCCTGGAGAAGGAAATGGCAACCCAATCCAGTATTCTTGCCTGGAGAAACCCATGGACAGAGGAGTCTGGCAGGCTACAGTTCACGAGGTTGCAAGAGTCAGACGTGACTTGGTGACTAAACCACCACCACCACCAATTATGATATACACCACCACCAATTACGATATAAGGAAACTGTATAAGGAAAAACTGCAAGGTCTATATGGAAATACAGAGAAAAGAATATATCAGATTTGTGATAGTAATGCTGATTGTGATAGAATTTTTTTTTTTTCAAATTGTTATGTTTGTTGAAGGATGTTATGAGATTAAGTTTGGGTGAATGAGTAGAAGAAAGGAGATAAATTAGATACTCATCAGTGGCAGGAGGAAATGAGATCAGAGAGGGAGGGGAACAATTCAAAGGAGACCAAGGTGGCTCAGATGGTAAAGAATCTGCCTGTGGTGCAAGAGACCCGGGTTTAATTCCTGGGTTGGGATGATCCCCTGGAGAAGGAAATGGCAACCCACTCCAGTAGTCTTCCCTGGAGAATTCCATGGACAGCCAGGCTACAGGTCATGGAGTCACAAAGAGCTGAACACAACTAAGCAACTAACAGACACACAAGGGAGCAAAACGTATTTAAGTAACAAGCCTGGCCAAACAAGAAAGTTTCTTCAGTAGAAAGGACCCTAATTGACATCTTCTGAGAAATGAAGAGAAAATGAGAAGTGCACAAATCAAACTATATGATAGTGAAAGATGGTGACAAACTCAAACAGAATTAAATAGGAAGAAAGGTAATAGGAAGAATTATACATAATACAACTGTAATATACAAAATTGTTATA
Organism: Bison bison bison; assembly: GCF_000754665.1. Lineage (NCBI taxonomy): Eukaryota > Metazoa > Chordata > Mammalia > Artiodactyla > Bovidae > Bison > Bison bison. Next base: position 9,210,879 of record NW_011494897.1, read on the forward strand.
CTATATTGTGTAAAGTGACACATTATTACACTGAAGGTATATCCAGGTGAATCATAAGTATGATACAATTTTGTGGGCACAGTTTAGTAAAAAATATCATCTCACTTGAACCAGTTAGAAGTTAGAAATAAAATATAATGAATTCATTTGATATACAAAATACTATTGTATTTGGATGAAATAGAATGATATAAAGGAACCCTGGATGAATTGTAAAGAAAGATACTGAGAAAAAGGACACACAAAAAAGTTTAGAAATAATTTCTAGGTTAGTGTAAGTGCATCTCTAGGTAAGTGTAAGTGCATCCGTGTAAGACAACACTTCAAACAGGAGAAGTTGGTCCTTCGGGAAAATACATTCTGTTCAGTCTTTGTTAAAAGCAGAAAGTGGGTATGTAGAAACAAGACTGCAGTATCTTCAGCTGGAACAAATGATATGTTCATTTCAAAAGAAGAACATGTCTGATGTAAGAAACAATCAAATGCCTCTGTGGCTAGACGCTTTGGGAAAGATTTCTTACAGAGTATCATGAGTATAATATGATACTACAATAAATCCTATTGAAATCACCCTCTCTTTGAGGGATTATATAATCATTGTTCTCGCTGAAATGCTGCTTTTTTTCCAGAAAGGTGTATGCTTTTGCTGCTATCTGAGGCAGATTGTCACCTATGCATCAATTGTTTGTTTTTCAGTACCTACCAAGTGCTTTGTGTTAGGCACACTGAACTATAAAGATGAGGAAACAATGCCCTCTTTCTGAGGTCATGGACAGTTATTAGTGAGGTTGACTAACACATTTAAAATAATAATAGATAATCCTTGATTAGAGACTAGCAACTTAATCTGCCCAGGGGATGCAGGGTAGATATCAGTTGACTTGCATTTGACCTGAGACTTGAAGGATAAGTACACATCACCTCACATAAAGAGTTGTATTCTTTGCCATGACACAAATGGTAGAAATCATGCTAAGGACTCACTGATCTATTGACTATAGACTAAGAATGAATCACACAACATTTTCTTGAGTATTGGATTTTTAAATAACTTGAAGATATTCATTTTGAAGCTATATAACAAGATGAAGAATATTATCATAAAATGGCATTGCAGTTGAGAATGTCTGTGGTACATCTGTAGTATACTCCCTCTGTTGTGAGTCAAGTGTATCTAGATATGTAGTATTAGCTTTTCCAGGGAGAAATCCTTCAGAATTCCAAGTTCTGTGACTGAATTTTGCCTATCCACTTGACTGAAGTAGGCTGGACTGTGGCAAGGTCTTGCATTGACCCTGCTATATGTCCTAAATAAATGCTGAATGCTATCCTAGATTATAGTTGAAAACTCCATGGGAAAGGGTACTTGATGTAGCATATTGCTTTGGCTATAGGAGACACCTATGCTATACTATTGGGCTTCTCAGGTGGCACAGTGGTAAAGCATCCAACTCCTGCCAATGCAGGAGATGCAGGAGATGCAGGAGATGCAGGCTTGATCCCTAGTTGGGGAAAATCTCTTGATGTAGGAAATGGCAATCCACTCCAGTATTCCTGCCTGGAAAATTCCATGGACAGAGGAGCCTGGCAGGCTAGAATCCATAGGGTCACAAAGAGTCAGACAGAACTGAGCAACTGAGCATGCTGTATTCAGTTCAGTTCAGTCACTCCTTTGTGTCCGACTCTTTACAACCCCATGAATTGCGGCACACTAGGCTTCCCTGTCCATCACCAACTCCAGGAGTTCACTCAGACTCACATCCATTGAGTCGGTGGTGCCATCCAGCCATCTCATCCTCTGTCGTCCCCTTCTCCTCCTGCCCCCAATCCCTCCCAGCAACAGAGTCTTTTCCAATGAGTCAACTCTTCGCATGAGGTGGCCAAAGTACTGGAGTTTCAGCTTCAGCATCATTCCTTCCAAAGAACACCCAGGACTGATCTCCTTTAGAATGGACTGGTTGGATATGCTTGCAGTCCAAGGGACTCTCAAGAGTCTTCTCCAACACCACAGTTCAAAAGCATCAATTCTTTGGCACTCAGCTTTCATCACAGTCCAACTCTCACATCCATACATGACCACTGGAAAAACCATAACCTTGACTAGACGGACCTTTGTTGGCAAAGTAATGCTTTAATATACTATTACATTACTATAATATAATAATATAATATAATATTGTATTGTATTATATTATACATCCTGTACTATATTATACCACATCACCCCATACTATATTCCGTACTATACCGTACTATATACTATATTGGATGTGACAATTACTTTATATAAGCATAGTATTAAAATGAGCTATTTAAATTTGGTCTTTGGTTTTTAACCTATGAATTAAATTTTCAGGAGAGCTGAAGAAGATATAATTAAATTCATGACCATAGCACACATACTCACACCATTCATACCGCCATGCACACATGAAGAATGGCAAATCATAAAGAATAAAGCTGTCTCTGTTTCGTTTACAAAAAATAGCAGTATTGCACATTTAAATTGAAATATCAAAAATATGATTTGAAATTTATCTTCACAGTCTTACATGAACATTCACTATGACTCAACATCATTTTATGCTTCTATGAATACATAGACATTTTTGAGATTTAAGTTAAATAATTTAAGAAATTCAAATGTGTGTGTTTAAAGCAAGATATCATTTCAAAGACCAAATATTAAAGACACAGATTGTATGGTTCCACTTACATGAAATGTCCAAAAATAGCAGATTTTTGGAGTCAGAAAGTAGATTGGCCCATGTCTGAGGCTAGAGGTTGAGACGGAAATTAACAGAAGATGGACAGAAGGTATGATGACATTCTCTAAAGCTATATTATGGGGATGATTGTACAAATTGGTGAAATTACTAAAAATTATTGATTTGTATATTTAGGTAAATTTTATGATATGGATTAATTTTATGATAAACTGTATTGCTTAATGTTATTTTGAAATGAAAAAGAAAGTTAAATATAATATGCCCCAAATAAACATGGAAACAAAATTAGTATTTTTGTAAATTAGTATTTATTTTACCTTATGAATAGTTTCTTATAGCTTTTAAAGGTAAAATGTTTTCCCAACTGATATCTCAATAAAATGACAGATTTCTCTATAGTTTGACATTTGTTGTAATGAAATTATTACAACTTTTCACTTATAGTTCACATTCATGTCTATATTCATATTTCATAATCATAATTCTTACTATTTTAACAATGGTAAAATATATTACCAATAGAACACACCACAGTTAACCGATCATCTCTTGATAAACATTTGGCTGTTTACGCAAAGAAACCCTTTAATTAGGATATTGTTACATGTGTTCATTGAGACATTATAAACATTTCTTTTGATATATATTTGCCATTAGTTAAAATATGGACCATGTTCATATTCTTCATCTTACAAGTTATCATACTTTGCGTATATGTAGGATGATTTACTTAATATGGTTATCCTCTACTGCTGAATATGGTGAAGTGTTTTCCACTTTTTCCTCTCTCTTAAATCTGGAGATTGCCAACAGCTCTGACGTGCAAAGTCAGGTTTTGTCAAATGTGGCTTCCAAAGAAGGTGAGGGCATTGTCGTTAGGTTAGAGAAATCTAATTCTAAAAAAGGGAAGCCTTTTCTGAAGTACATGTAACTAAGCTAACATTACTTTTTCTAGCAAGGCAGTATACTCAGTGTCATTATATAAACATCATCTGCTTTGCTTTGCTTTTTGCTCTTTAGTTATGAAGGCCCCCAATTAACTTCAGCTGGATGTGAACTTCAAGCTTCACCTTAGTGGGATAAGAGACAGGGAGATCTCATTTTGCAACTGTTTTGTTGAGACTTTCCAACCCTCATTTGCTTTTGCTCCACCCTTAACTCCTCCAACTTTTGCATTGGTGACTCAGCATCTGGAACGTCTCTGGCACATATGTGTAGATGTTATTGTACATACACATATCCATATACTTACACACAATGTTCTTAAAGAAAAATGAGCTCCTTTACTTAACCAGCATAGTTTAGCAATAAGTTACATATAAATACACATCATATTGGGGGTTTCTCAGGTAGCTTAAGTGATAAAGAATCTACCTGCCAAAAGAGACACAGGTTTGATCCCTGGGTCAGGAAGATCCCCTGGAGTACGAAATAGCAACACTCTCTATTTTTTTTTTTTTTTTCCTAAAAAATTCCATGGACAGAGGAGTCCACAGGTTCTCGAAGAGTCGGACACGATTGAGCTACTGAGCATGCCCACATTTGTTGAATTCTTCTTTCCACCAAGAACATATTTGACTCTCCCTATGGAATTTAATACAAAATTAAAATACATTCTTGGTATTAAACTCAAAATCTAAGATGTCTATGTGATAAACATCGGTCTTTACATTATATTTGTATGTGGCTTCTCTTGATCCAGAGATCCGTTAACTTAATAGTCAGTATACAAAGATGGAATAAGGGAAAAATAAACTGCAATAAATAGCCCTATTTAAAGTGTGAAGAAATAAAGGATACCCTGAGTTACTGGCCTTAAGGACATCTGCAGTCTTGAGAAGAAATTACGATGTGAGTGTACAGCCCCTAGAAGTGGGGAGTAAGATTCAAGTTTTAAGATTGTGGGGGGAAGTATTTTTAATTATTTTTTTCCTCGACCAGAGCCTCCATTGTCCGTGAAGTGTTTTTTTCTAATACTTCTTGAAAAAGTATTGTGAAAAAGTCTGACCTTCCTTTAGAGGCTGTGTGGATTTCTCATCACTGTTCTACTTACTCATAGACGTTTGGGAGCTCAAAGAAGGTATTTTTAAACATTTTATTAAGAAAAAGGTCTTTGTTGTTGTTCAGTCACTAAATCCTATCTGACTCTTTGCACCCCCATGGACTACAGCACACCAGGCTTCCCTGTTCTTCATTATCTCCCAGAGTTTGCTCAAACTCATGTCCATCAAGTCAGTGATGCCATCCAAACATCTCATCCTCTGTCACCTCCTTCTCCTCCTGCCTTCTGTCTTTCCCAGCATCAAGGTCTTTTCCAGTGAGTAGGTTCTTCACATCAGGTGGCCAAAGTATTGGAGCTTCAGCTTTAGCATCAGTCCTTCCAATAAATATTCAAAATTGCAGATTTGAGATAATTTCCTGGTAAATATACTTACCAACTATCAGACGTATGGCTTAGTTTCATTGAGTTAGACAAGGCTGTAGTCCATATGATCAGACTGGCTAGTTGTCTGTGATTGTGGTTTCAGTCTGTCTGCCCTCTGATGCCCTCTCTCAGTGCCTACAGTCTTACTTGGGTTTCTCTTACCTTGCACCTGGGGTATATCTTCACAGCCTCCCCAGCAAAGCTCAGCCACCGCTCCTTATCTTGGACTTGGGGTAAATCCTCTCGGCCACTGCCCCTGACCTTGGACAGGGGGTGGCTTCACTAGGCTGCGCTCGTGCACCATAGCAGCTGCTGCGCTAGTGCGCCATGCACTCATGCATGCGTGAAAGAGATTTTCACAACCCAGATAATCATGAAGGTATGATCACTTACACTCACCTAGAGCTAGACATCCTGGAATGTGAAGTCAGGTGGGCCTTAGGAAGCATCACTACGAACAAAGCCAGTGGAGATGATGGAATGCCAGTTGAGCTATTTCAAATTCTGAAAGATGATGCTGTGAAAGTGCTGCACTTAATATGTCAGAAAATTTGGAAAACTCAGCAGTGGCCACAGGACTGGAAAAGGTCAGTTTTCATTCCAATCCCAAAGAAAGGTAATGCCAAAGAATGCTCAAACTGCCACATGATTGCAACATCTCACATGCTAGTAAAGTAATGCACAAAATTCTCCAAGCCAAGCTTCAGCAATATGTGAACCGTGAACCTCCAGATGTTCAAGCTGGTTTTAGAAAAGGCAGAGGAACCAGAGGTCAAATTGCCAACATCTGCAGGATCATCAAAAAAGCAACAGATTTCCAGAAAAACATCTATTTCTGCTTTATTGACTATGCCAAAGCCTTTGACTGTGTGGATCACAATAAACTGTGGAAAATTCTGAAAGGCATCAGAATACCATACCACCTGACCTGCCTCTTGATAAACCTGTATACAGGTTAGGAAAGAACAGTTAGAACTGGACATGGAACAACAGACTGGTTCCAAATAGGAAAAGGAGTAAGTCAAGGCTGTATAATGTCACCCTGCTTATTTAATTTATATGCAGAGTACATCATGAGAAATGCTGGGCTGGAGGAATCACAAGCTGGAATCAAGATTGCCAGGAGAAATATCAGTAACTTCAGGTATGAAGATGACACCACCCTTATGGCAGAAAGTAAAGAAGAACTAAAGAGCCTCTTGATGAAAGTGAAAGTGGAAAGTGAAAAAGTTGGCTTAAAACTCAACATTCAGAAAACGAAGATCATGGCATCCAGTCCCATCACTTCATGGGAAATAGATGGGAAACAGTGGAAACAGTGTCAGACTTTATTTTTCTGGGCTCCAAAATCACTGTAGATGGTGATTGCAGCCATGAAATTAATAGACACTCCTTGGAAGGAAAGTTGTGACCAACCTAGACAGCATATTCAAAAGCAGAGACATTACTTTGCCAACAAAGGTCCATCTAGTCAACGCTATGGTTTTTCCAGTAGTCATGTATGGATGTGAGAGTTGGACTATAAAGAAAGCTGAGTGCTGAAGAATTGATGCTTTTGAACTGTGGTGTTGGAGAAGACTCTTGAGAGTTCCTTGGACTTCAAGGACATCCAACCAGTCCATCCTAAGGGAGATCAGTCCTGGGTCTTCATTGGAAGGACTGAAGTTGAAGCTAAAACTCCAATACTTTGGCCCCCTGATGTGAAGTGCTCACTCATTGGAAAAAGACCCTGATGCTGGGAAAAATTGAGGGCAGGAGGAGAAGGGGACAACAGAGGATGAGATGGTTGGATAGTATCACCGAGTCAATGGACATGGGTTTGGGTGAACTCTGGGTGTTGGTGATGCATAGGGAGGCCTGGGGTGCTGTGGTTCATGGGATTGCAAAGAGTCAGACACGACTGAGTGACTGAACTGAACTGAACTGAACTGAACTGACTGAATCAGACAATATATATGAAAGTAAATTAAGAATATTAACGTATTTCACCTGAATACATTAGCATTCACATCATTATCTTGAGCTCAAAAATTATTCATATTTGAACATAAATTTTATGTTTATTGCTCATCTGCTGATTTTTGATCAATGCATTTATCCCTATAACTCAAAGTCCTATCAAGTTATTTAATATAACTATCATTCCAGAAGATTTTCTTTTTTTTTCTCTAATCAATCCCTGCCCCTCACTCACTGTACCAGAATGTATGTATATCTGAATTTTTCATAAAGGTAATCATCTAACACTCTTTTTCTATAACTCTTAAACTCAGCTTAATGCCTTTGAGTTTCTTTGAAGTTACTTCATGCATCAATAATATGTTTTCTTTTATTTCTGAGCAATATTCCATTATCTGAATAGGTCTAATTTTGTTTTCCATTGTTCTATTAATGGGCTTCTGCCCAATTTCCATTTTTCCATTTTTGATGATAATTAATTGATCACTATATATATTCTTATTCAAGTCTTTCTGTGAATAAATGTTCTCATCCACCTTGAATAAATATATCTAGGAGTACAATTTCTAGTCATAAAATAGGTAGTTTTTTCCATTTTGTTTTTATTTGATTTTCTTATACAGTAAGCAAATTGTAATTTTTTCAAAGTAGTTGTACCAATTTACATCCCAAGCAACCTTATATGAGGTTTAGAGTGGCATCACTTCCTCACCGACATTGGTGATGCCAGTCTCTTTAATTTTAGCCTGTCAAAAGTTTGTGTTATGGTAATCAGGGTGATGTCAAGCCTTAATCACAGAGCATTTTGTCCACAAAGTTTTTTGATTTTGTTTTAAATTTTTTATTAGAATAGCACACTTGATAATGTAGTTGCCTGCTTCTATTCTATTGGCTTGTAATCCTTTCCATATTCCAGTAATCAGCCTCATAGTTTACTTAATGAAATATTGCATATCAACTATAATTATTTGCTTTATCACTCTATTATTTTTCACTTTGTGCTTACATACCACTCATCTGACCTTTGATCAGACTAATTTTATTCAAATGAAACAATATACTTAATGCCAAACTTGTTTTGAAATTATCTAATATAAGAATTTCCCTGGTGGCTCAGTGGCAAAGAATCCAGCTCCTAATACAGGATATCCAGGTTTGATCCCTGGGTGAGGAAGATCCCCTGAAGGAAATGGCAAACCACTCCAATATTCTTGCCTGGGAAATCCTGTGGACAGAGGAGCCTGACAGGCTACAGACCATTGGGTTGCAAAACAGCCAAATACAACTTGGTTACTAAATAAAAACAAATACAATATAAGCAGTAGATTACATTTAATTGGGATTCTATTGGTTATAGCTTTTAAAGTCATACATAAAGCTGTCATAGTTCTGTTAAAGTTTTCTTGAACACTCCAATTTTTTTGGACTCTTTATTTCTTCCCAAGCTACTATTAAATGTACTACTGAAGTCCTATTTTATTGATTATGCCAAAGCCTTTGTGTCTATCACAACAAACTGTGGAAAATTCTTAAAGAGATGAGAATACCTGCCACCTTACCTGCCTCCTGAAAAATCTATATGCAGGTCAAGAAGCAACAGTTAGAACTGGACATGGAACAACATAGTGGTTCAAAATTTGGAAAGGAGTATGTCAAGGCTGTGTATTTGTCACCCTGCTTATTTAAATTGCATGCAGAGTAGATCACGTGAAATGCCAGGCTGGATGAAACACAGGCTAGAATCAAGATTGCCAGGAGAAATATCAATAATCTCAGATACACAGTTGACATCACACTTATGGTAGAAAGCAAAGAAAAACTAAAGAGCCTTTTGAGGAAAGCAAAAGAGGAGAGTGAAAAAGCTGGCTTAAAACTCAACATTCAAAAAACGAAGATCATGGCATTCGGTCCCATCACTTCATGGCGTAGATGGAGAAACAATGGAAACAGTGACAGACTTTATTTTCTTGGGCTCCAAAATCACTGCAGATGATGACTCTAGTTATGAAAGTAAAAGGCACTTGCTCTTTGGAAGAAAAGCTATGGCCAAACTAGACAGCATATTAAAGAGCAGAGACATTACTTTGCCAACAAAGATCCATCTAGTCAAAGTTGTGGTTTTTCTAGTAGTCATGTATGGATGTGAGAGTTGGGCTATAAAGAAAGCTGAGCACCAAAGAATTGATACTTTCCAACTACGGTGTTGAAGAAGATGCTTGGGAGTCCTTTGGACAGCATGGAGATCCAATCAGTCCATCCTAAAGGAAATCAGTCCTGAATATTCATTGGAAGGACTGATGCTGAAGCTGAAACTCCAATACTTTGGCCACCTGATGTGAAGAACTGACTCAGTGGAAAAGACCCTGATGCTGGGAAAGATTGAAGGCAGGAGGAAAAGGGGACGACAGAGGATGAGATGGTTGGATGGCATCACCGACTTTATGGACATGAGTTTGAGCAAACTCCGGGTGTTGGAGATGGACAGGGAAGCCTGGAGTGCTGTAGTTCATGGGGTCACAAAGAGTTGGACATGACTGAGCAACTGAACTAAACTGAAGTCCTATTGTTAATATCTAACCTTTGCCTTTAAAGCCATGTATAACACATGAAATGCCAGTAAGAATTTAGTCAAATGATTTGTTACTTTATAACTTAGGTCAATATATGTTTAGCGTCCATTGGCACTTTTGATCCTAAACAACTGATTTGTTGTTCTTGTGATAATCCTGTATAGGCGGGGGGGTTCTGCTCCATTGATCTACATGACAACCTTATCTGAGAGGGTATATAACTGTATATGAAGCTTTAGTCACCCGGTAAAAGAAGAACACAACTGAAAGTTAAAGTTCAAAGCCATGAACTTGGTATTCTAATGGGTGTTCTAAGGGTTATCATCATAAGTGATCAATAAACATATTTCCTCCCTGGTATTTACATAGAACCTTGCATATAATAGGCACTCAGGTGTTCCATTGGGTTAAAGGTTTTACTTTGATACTAGAAATCAAAGCAGTGATTTTCCTACTGATTTCATATATTGACATTAAATAATATATTTTTATGTGGACAAATATTTTAGCAAAATATCATTTAATGACAAAAGAATATGAGTAATCAGTTACTCTAAACCAAAGTCAAATTTATCTAACTTTGTAAGCAACATCATTCTGAAAGGTATATTTTTTAATGATAGTTTCTCAGAAACTCAAGAAATTAGATTAAATATCATTTTCAGTATCTAAAACCTTACATCAATCACATATGTAGAAATGAGAGGGGTCTTTGAAATATCCTGAAACTTTAACTTAGTATAAAATCAGTACCCTCTGCTTTTAAGACTCATAACAGCTAAAGTGAAACTGCTTGAAGCGTAAGAAATTGATAAAACGTTAATGAAGCTTTCGGCTTTCACAGCTTGTCTTCTCTGAACTGAGTCAGGTTTATTTGGGAATGCATTAAGGTCATTAGGAAGATGACTTCCATTTGTTGCTAGAAATATTACTTTTTATCTGTGTGTGAATTTTTTTTTGAATTTGTAAGAACCCTGCATTGATCGTGTTTTGTCATATGATTAGATGTCTTAGTAGGAGTTTTAATCTTTCATTTACTCTCAACTGAGTGTATATTTTTCATTGCCCTAACCCCATTCTCATTTATTCATTTTTGATCAAAGGCAAATATGTATGACACATTCTTCTCCAAAATGTCATCAGTAAAAATAGTTTACCAAGAAGTTTAGGGCTGAATGTAATGCTAGTGGGGTGATGACACATTTAGATGTTTGGAATGTTCTGTATATAAAAATAGTACATGATAATTTCCACACAGTAATAATTCATCTTTCAATATGAAAGTCTGGTGAACTATGCTCAGTTATGCTTGAGAGTCTGAAGATCTGAAGAGAGTCACACACACATACACACACACAAATATGAACTGTAAATGGATATGTAAGTGGATACCCTAGAAAGAACTAAGGCTCAACTTGGAATTAAATAATTCATGAAATTGGACAACAGCACTCTAAATTCCAGAAACAGACCTCTACCTAGTTTGAGCACTAGACTTACAATAAAAGTGTCACTGAAGAAAGGAAAAAAATAATGACTTTTTAATAAATGTGTCTTTCGGATATGTTTGAGGGAAAATTAACACTCAGCCTGACCTCACACCATATGCAAAAGTAAACTTCATATGAATTGTAGATTTAAATTGAGATAAAGTTTCCTGAATAAAGTACTGAGAATTATTCCATGATTTAATTGTTCAGAAGTATAGGATATGAGTTATTTATTTAAAAATTGATTGAACACATGAAATTAATAACACCTCCTTATCCAAATATACTGAAAACTAGGTAAACAAGAAAGCCATTGTGGAAAAGTGCAACATATATAAGTGGCTGTATGTGTGTATATATATGCATATATATATCACTTCTACTAAGAAAAAAAATATGTGTACATTGCTAATAAGCATAGATAAAAATGCTTTAATCATCTTAAAATCTAGGGGAAACCAAAACAAATGAAATAATAGTGCATTATCAGTAATTCTTATCCTCACTCAGATGGCAAAAAACAAAAACAAAAAACTTGTGCCAAGCTTCATACTACACAGTGATCATCACTCAACTGTGTACCTGAGAGGGACCCTCCAGTGATCCCTGGAGCCCTGTCTCCATGCAGCTCTCTCCTCAGTGTTCTGTCTTGCCAGTTCTGAAATCCTTGGCTTCTCAGCTTAATCTCCTCAACTCAGAGAGTCTCTGGATCTCTTTTCCCAACTGGGAGTCCTGGAGCTTCTCTCAAAGCAGTGAGTCTGTGCAAAGTGAGGGCTCATTTCATGCATTTCCCATCTCTCTGAGATCACATCACAGCATTTCCTACCCTTTGATATCTCAGAATCATTGTTTGGTATATTTTGTCTTCTTTTTCTTGTTTTGACAGGAGAGTAAATCTGGTTTATGTTGCTCCATCTTCCCCAGAAGCAAATGCAGTGTCACAGATTTTTAAACTCCTTTTCCCAGCATGGTTGTTCATCAGTTTCTGGTATTGGCTCATGACATAAATATTTACCAAAGAAATTCCAGTTTAGCCACCTAGACTATCACAACCCCCTGAAGTATACGTTGTTCAAATACATTTCCTGAAAATTTCCCTTGCTTCTATGCCTCATGTATTACAAAAGATGCTGAAAGATGCTCTTAGTAGTTGATTCAGTGTTTGTCTACATGTGAAAATTTTGCATTTCATGTTTTTATAATAAAACTTATCAGATAACTAACTGAGAGCGTAGCATTGACATATATACACTACCATGTGTAAAATATGCAGCTATTTAATCAGAAAGCTGCGGTATAACATAGGGAGCTCAGCTCAGTGCTCTGTGGTGTCCTAGAGAGGTGTGAAGAGGAAGTGGGAAGGAGGCTCAAGAAGGAGGGGATATATGTATCCTTATAGCTGCTTCACATTGTGGTATAGCAGAAATTAACACAACATTGTAAAGCAATTATGGTCCGAAAACAAAAACAAACAAACTTATCAGATAAATAAAATGGGGTTTGTTTCAATGAACTAGAAATGGAAACATTTTTTCTGATCACCATCATTTTCTAACATCCACAGTTCCCGTTCTGCTATGTGACAAATGGTACTGTGCTCTTATCCTTTTGCTTGTGATTGAGTGATAGCCCCTGAAGGCTTAGGCCGAGCATCTTGACTCATCCTCCCATTTAAGAAGATGTTTAGTAAAGCTGAGCCCCAGTGGGACAGTGTTAGAAATCTTAGAAGCCAAGTCAAATCTGCTCAAAATTATAGAGTACATAATGTGTGGCTCTTGCTTGCATGCTGAATTGAAGAAACCAAAGATAAAAAAATATATTTTTTAGAAAATCAGAACAAATTAAAATATGTAGGATTTTAGACAATATTGTGGTTTTTTTCAGCAACTGCTTATTTTTTTAATGTGATAATAGTACTATTTTAAATCCTTATAATTTAGAGACACAAAGTGATTTATGAGCCATATGATATGATAATGAGTATAACTGACCTAATATACTCAGAAAAAAATTAAGTGCTTTCATTTGAATGGATAAAATAACAGGAGGAAACAAAAATGGTGGAATAAAGTTTAATTATGACAAGTTATTTTGAAGGAAATATGTCACAACCTGAACAAAAATAAATCACTGCAAAAATAAATAAAATACAATCATGTATCAAGGTAATTTGCAAATAATACTTGTGTGTATTAAAATCACACCACCGATAATAAAGAATTTCCATTTAGTTTCTGTGGCTGAATAACCACTACTCCTTGTGTATGAACTGAACCCCCGAGTAGATTAGTCCAACATTTCTGATAATGAAATGCTGAATTTCAACAGGTCACAAGTAAAATTTCAGTGAAATAAGAAGATGAAATCTATTTACAAGTTTACATTTTTGCAATACTTTTGAAGTCACTCATTCCTTGTGGTTGTTGTTATTCACTTTCTAAGTCATGTCTGACTCTTTGCAACCCATGGACTGCAGCATGCCAGGCTTCCCTGTCCTTCAGTATCTCCAGGACTTTGTTCAAACTCATGTCCATTGAGTCAGTGATGCTATTTAACCATCTCATCTTTTGCTGCTCCCATCTGCTCCTGCCCTCAATCTTTCCTAGCATCATGGTCTTTTCTAATGAGTCGGCTCTTCCCATCAGGTGGCCAAAGTATTGGAGCTTCAGCTTTAGCATCAGTCCTTCCAATGAGTATTCAGCATTGATTTTCTTTAAGATTAACTGGTTTGAACTCCTTGCTGTCCAAGGGACTCTCAAGAGTCTTCTCCAGCACCACAGTTTAAAAGTATCAATTCTTCAGTGCTCAGCCTTGTTTATGGTCAAATTCTCACATCCATACATAACTACTGGAAAAACCATAGCTTTGACTATTACAGACATTTTTCACCAAAGTGATGTTTCTGCTTTTAAATGCACTGTCTAGGTTTGTCATAGATTTTCTTCCAAGAAGCAAGAGTTTTTCATTTTCATGGCTGCAGTAACAGTCCGCAGTGATTTTGGAGCTCAAGAAAATAAAATCTGCCGCTGTTTCCACTTTTTCCCAATCTATTTGTCATGAAGTCATGGGACCAGATACCATGATCTTTGTTTTTTGACTGTTGAGTTTTAAGCCAGCTTTTTCACTCTCCTCTTTCACCTTCATCAATAGGCTCTTTAGTTTCTATTCGCTTTCTGCTATTAGAGTGGTATCATCTCCATATATGAGGCTGTTGATATTGCTCCCAGCAATCTTGATTTCAGCTTGAGCTTCATCCAGCCTGGCATTTCACATAATATACTCTGCATGTAAGTTAAATATTCAGGATGACATACAGCCTTGACATACTCCTTTCCCAATTTCGAACCAGTCTGCTGTTCCATGTCTGGCTCTGACCATTGCTTCTTGACCTGCATACAGATTTCTCAGGAGGCAGGGTAGGTGATCTGATATTTCCATCTCTTTAAGAATTTTCCCACAGTTTGTTGTGATCCACACAGTCAAAGGCTTTGGTGTAGTCAATAAAGCAGAAATATATGTTTTTCTGGACCTCTTTTGCTTTTTCTATGATCCAGTGGATGTTGGCAATTTAATCTCTGGTTCCTTTATTTTTTCTGAATCCAGCTTGTACATCTGGAAGTTCTCAGTTCACATACTGTTGAAACATAGCTTGAAGGATTTTAAGCATTACCTTGCTAGCATGTGAAATGAGTGCAATTGTTCTGTAGTTTGAACATTCTTTGGCATTGTCTTTCTTTGGGATTCATTCAGAAACATGTTCAAATTAGAAACATTAGAAATTGTTTCAGTTTGAGATTCATTCTAAATCCTTGTAGACAAAATACAGTTTGTGGGCCAAATATAGCCAGCCAGTCTTCCTTAAAAATACAATTTTATTTGAACATAGCTGGAATCCTGCTGTTGTGTGTGCATGCATAGTCACTCAGTTGTGTCTGACCTTTTTCGACCCCATGGACTGTAACAGCCCACCATGCCCCTCTGTCCGTGGGATTTCCCAGGCCAAAATACTGGCATAGCTTGCCATTTCCTTCTCCAGGTGATCTTCCCAACCCAGAAATCAATCCTGTGTCTCCAGCATTGGCTTGTGGGTTCTTTACCACTGCGCCAGCTGGGAAGCCTGACCGTATATTTACATATCATCTACATAACATCTATACTTTTTTTCCTAAAATGGCAGAAATAAGTAGTGGTTTTATATTATATGTTATTATAATAATATTTTATAATATAGATATTAAACCCCAAGGGCAACATTTTGCTATAATTATTGTTAAACATGTAAGAAACTGAAAAAAAAAAAAGAAAAACAGATTGAACTGTAAAGAATGCCAAAGTATGGCCCAGATATTTTGAAAACATAAAAACTTTTTTGCCTCTGGAAAGCCACATAAAAGAGAATTTTTTAATGTAAAGAGAACACGTCTTCATTATGTATAAAATTAGCAATATTATATTTTTAAAATACTTGTGCTCTTTTTTAAGTTTTAAAATGCATGAAATATATAAAAGTTAAACTAAGCAAACTGTATGGGTTTAAGCTGTACCCATTGATGCTATGAAATATTTTTTTAAAGATTTTGATGTATGAAGACATGTATGAATTGAGAAAACACTGAATTTGTTTATGCACGGAATACATTTTTGATTTTCTGATCTCTCAGGCAGATTTGGAATCATTAGTACCAAGAGATAGTTTTTTTTTTTTAAGTCTTCATTATTCATTAAAGGTTGCTTTCTTTGTTACAATAATTTTTTTGTCTTTGTTACAATATTGCCTTTGTTTTGTTTTTCTTCAGCCACAAGGCATGTGGGATGTTAACTCCCAGACCAAGGATTGAACCATCACTGTCTGCCTTGGAAGGCAAGGTCTTTTTTTTTTTTTTTAATTTTATGTTATTTTTAAACTTTACAATATTGTATTGGTTTTGCCAAATATCGAAATGAATCCACCACAGGTATACATGTGTTCCCCATCCTGAACCCTCCTCCCTCCTCCCTCCCCATACCATCCCTCTGGGTCGTCCCAGTGCACTAGCCCCAAGCATCCAGTATCGTGCATCAAACCTGGACTGGTGACTCATTTCATACATGATAGTATACATGTTTCAATGCCATTCTCCCAAATCTTCCCACCCTCTCCCTCTTCCACAGAGTCCATAAGACTGATCTATACATCAGTGTCTCTTTTGCTGTCTGGTACACAGGGTTATTGTTACCATCTTTCTAAATTCCATATATATGCGTTAGTATACTGTATTGGTGTTTTTCCTTCTGGCTTACTTCACTCTGTATAATAGGCTCCAGTTTCATCCACCTCATTAGAACTGATTCAAATGTATTCTTTTTAATGGCTGAGTAATACTCCATTGTGTATATGTACCACTGCTTTCTTATCCATTCATCTGCTGATGGACATCTAGGTTGCTTCCATGTCCTGGCTATTATAAACAGTGCTGCGATGAACATTGGGGTACACGTGTCTCTTTCCCTTCTGGTTTCCCCAGCAGTGGGATTGCTGGATCATAAGGGTTAGGGTTAGGGTTGGGTCCCAAGATAGTGATCTTTTCTAATAACATAATGAGCTCATCAGGATTTCCCTATCCAGTATGTAGCAAACAGAATTTCCTTTAATTCCTTAGAGAGTAAAAGTTACTTTATGAAAAAGAATAAATTACAGACTTTTTAAAAGAAAGAATTTCCTACAAGTAGTATAGGCAAGTCACATATTTCTTGGAAGACATCAATAAAAAGATCTGTTTACAAGATTAAGACAATAAAATGTTTTCACTGCAAAGTGAAGTGGAGTTAGAGTAAATTATTCATTTAAATGTGAGAATTACTCTTTGTGACCCAGCCTCCACTGTAATATGTGCACAAAGCAGTGAAGAATTCCCTATGCTGATTTCAGTGTGTCTGGAAGATTCTGCCCAAGGACTGGGGTTCATAAGCCATTTTTCTTCAAACTCCTGGCCTGTGGATCTTCCTTTTATAGAACATCTAAGTTTGGCTGGAGCTTTGCAAAAGCAGAATAAGAAGTGCTATCCCTTCCATATAGAAACTTGCAAAATGAGCTTGTAATGTCATATTATCATAGGAATGTTTCTTAGTCATATTGGAGTGACTATTATTAAATTTTTGAAAGTTGAATTAGAAATCCAATATTTTTAACCCAATTAAACCATATGAAGTTGTCATATTTCCCCCCTACCTTTTTTTTTTTTTTAATTCTGCTTCATTTTAACCTGATTGGGTTATTTTAATTCTGCTTCAGTTTAACCTGATTGGGTTATCTGTGTATTGCAACAGAGCAATGATGGGATTGTTTTAATTTATATGCATACTTAATATGTCCTTAATATGCATCCTGCTTCCTGTAGAGTCAAAAGTGAATCCTCTTTCCTCCTGAACATACTTTAAATAATTTGATTAATATTTTTAAGGACTTGAAAAAAATGGAAAACATTGAAATTCCATTATTACTACTTTATTCTTACTACAATTACTAGTAGTAGTTCAAATATTATGTAATTAGAGATCAACACTTTCTTACTGGGTTTCTTAAGTGGTCCTAGTGGTAACAAGCCTGCCAATGCAGGAAACATAAAAAACTCTGGTTGGATCCCTTGGTAGGAATATCCCTTGAGGAGGATAGGGCAACCCACTCCAGTATTCTTGCCTGCAGAATCCCATGGACAGAGGAGCCTGGTGGGCTACAGTACATAGAGTCACAAAGAATCAAACACCACTGAAGGATGTGGCATGTGTGTGCACATTAATATAAGCATCGTAGGCATCATCAATCTAATGGGTTAGTTATTCATTCTATTTGGTTAATGTCTCTATCAGATAGCTAGTTAAATATGTTGATTTTCAATCACAAAAACAATAATTTTATAACTTGCTCTCATTTCTATATCCAGATTCATAAAGAAGGCTGAGCACCAAAGAAATGATTCTTTTTGAATTGTGGTGCTGGAGAAGACTCTTGAGCATCTCTTGAACTGAAGGGAGATCTAACCAGTCAATCCTAAAGGAAATCAACCCTGAATATTCATTGGAAGGACTGATGCTGAAACTGAAGCTCAGATACTTTGGCCACCTGATGCGAAAAACCTACTCATTGGAAAAGATCCTGATGTTGGGAAAGACTGAAGGCAAAAGGAGAAAGGGGAAGCAGAGGATGATGTGCTTAGATAGCATCACTGACTCAATGGACATGAATTTGAGTAAATTCTGGGAAATAGTGGAGGCTAGAGGAGCCCGGTGTGCTGCAGGTTTGCAAAGTGGGATTGCAAAGCATCAGACAGGACTAAGCACACACATACACACACACAGTTCATTTACAATGCTGTGTTAGTTTCAAGTGCACAGCAGAGTGATTCAGCTCTTCAAATATTAATACACACATCTATTCTTTTCAGATTCCTTCCCCATATAAGTTATTATGGTGTACTGAGTAGAGTTCCCTGTGCTATACAGTAGGTCCTTGTTGATTATCTATTTTACTTATTGTTGTTGAGTTGCTAAGTCATGGCTGACTCTTTTTGACCCCATGGACTGCAGCATGCCAGGCTTCCTTGCCCTTTACATTCTCCCAGAGTTTGCTCAGACTCATGTCCATTGAGTTGGTGATGCCATCCAACTATCTCATCTTCTGCTGTCCCCTTTTCTCCTCCTGCCTTAAATCTTTCCCAGCATCAGGAATTTCTCCAGTGAGTTGGTTCATATTGGAGTTTCAGCTTCAGCATCAATCCTTCCAATGAATATTCAATGTTGTTTCCCTTTAGGACAGACTGGTTTGATCTCCTTGCAGTCCAAGGGACACTCAAGAGTCTTCTGCAGCACCACAGTTCAAAAGCATCAATTCTTCAGTGCTCAGCTTTCTTTATAGTCCAACTCTCACATCCATACATGACCACAGGAAAAACCATAGCCTTGACTAGATCGACCTTTGTTGGCAAAGTGATGTTTCTACTTTTTAATACGCTAAGTTTGTCACAGCTTTTCTTCCAAGGAGCAAGCATCTTTTAATTTCATGGCTGCAGTCACTGATTGCAGTAGTTTTGGAGGCCAAGTAAATAAAATTGGTCACTGCTTCCACTTTTTTTTCCATCTATTTGCCATGAAGTGATGGAGCTGGATGCCACCATCTTTGTTTTTTGAGTGTTAAGTCAGCTTTAACGCTCTCCTCTTTCAATGTCATCAAAAGGCTTTTAAGTTTCTTTTTGCCTTCTGCCATTAGGGTGTAATATTACTCTCAAACTGATCATTTAATTAATTTGTTTTCTGCCTTTGCCTGAGTATTTTTCTCAGATGAGGCATGTGTAGCGGAATATTTTCATCACTTTCAGCATATATTTAATGGTCAGGGCCTCTTTTTTTTTTCTCTCTCTCTCTCTTTTAATTCTTTTGTTTGTACCTTTCCTTCTCTGCTGTCTGCTCTACCATGATGTATGATGAGTTATCTTTGTGAGCTGCTGGTGCTCTGCTGAGGTTACCTTAAGGCTCAGGTATCTATCTTAAGGCATACAGATGGTACAAGGATCTCTCTTTCTCTGCATAGTTAATTTATAAATCTGCAGATCATCAAATCCAGACACCAGGAACAACTTCTGTTCAGTTTCTTCTCTCCAGTCTCCTGTGGCCTCACAGCCTGACGTATTTAACCTGTCTGTGCATGCTACGTGCCAAGTTGTTCCAGTCACGTCAGACTCTTTGCGAACCTATGGGCTGTAGCCTGGCAGGCTCCTCTGTCTATGGGATTTTCCAGGCAAGAATACTGGAGTGGCTTCTCGTGACCTCCTCCAGGGGATCTTCTTAACCTACGGGTTGAACCCTTGTCTCAGGCATCTCCTGCACTGGAAGGTGGGTTCTTTACCACTAGCACTACTTAGAAAGCCAAAGACTCTAGACATCTCCACTCAGTAATTTTGTCCTGGACTTTTCACATAGGGAAATGTGAATCAGGGTGGAGAAAGCCCTAGAAGGCTGCCCTTACTCATCCCTCCCAAGGCAGCCTTTGTGCTGCCTCTGTGTTGTCTTTGCTCTGGAGAAGAGGATGGCTCAGAGATGTACATCAGATTAGAGAGAACTCAGTGTGAAATAACCCACTATTTTGCACCCTATACAATGTGTTTTTGCAAAACATAAAATTATATATGCACATATGTATTAATATCTACATCATTCTAGGGAGAGGTTTATATTGCAGTTTCTTTTTACCACCTAATAAATCTATACTAACATCTAGTGCTGTCAAATTGTATACACAAATTGTATAATGTCAAGGTATATTACACATATCTAGATAACAAAATGTTACATTTTGCTGCAATAGCCTGTGTCTAAGCTTCTTTATTTGACTTACTGAGTATATTTGCTTAACAAATTTCCTCCAAAATATTCTAATATTTACATACATTTCCAGACCATTTGCTTAATATATCTGATAGAATATATAAACTATACTTCTTTACTTTTATATATAAAACATATATAATAATAATTTTAGCCATATGTTTTTTATCAGCAGTATCTACAAAATATTCTAGTAGCCCCAAAGAGCACATGACAGAAAAATTAAAGTTAATGTTGTCAAGAAGGTAAAAATTAGTAATTTTAACTAAATCTTATAAAAGTATTGTGTTCATAAGTTATATTATATTATGTGTGCCTGTTGTGCCTTAACAGGATGAGGGAAAGGGTAAGTTGTGGATTGGAGGGCAAGGGGAAAAAGATGGGCAGAAATCTGGGGGGGGAGGGGTACTGTTAATTTAAAAAATGGTGTGGCATCCCCCAGATTTGGTCTATTGGAGTTTCTTTTCTTTTTAGAATGATGAATTTGCCTCTGGTTTGGCTTTCAATTGTGTTGATAATTGGAAAATGTTGAGGTACTGGAGAATAATAAATCAGTTTGATACAAGATCTGAAAGGGAGTCCTTTTTCCTGAAATAATTGTGCTGTTTCTCCATAGGATGAATTCTGTGTGAATCTGAACATCTAGGTAATTTACCCAAGTGAAAAATTAGGGACTAAATGAACCATGCAGTGTCTTTATGCTACTTAACATATAAGAAACTATGAAGGCAGAACCTTGTGTATGATTTTGGTAATGAAGCCACATCGTTGCCATGGAACTCCTGCTCTACTATTAATTTTTGTTTCCTCCCACAGCTTCAATATTTCTGAGCTTGGCCAGAAGTATGCAGCGATATTTCCCATGCAAAATATTCAAGGGAAAATAGCATAATATGAGAATTAAAGTATATAAATTAAACAACTTCTTTTGAAGATTAAAATCATCACAGCAGTGATGATGCAGATTTCTATCCTTTGAGGATCTGGTATTTGCAAAAAAGAAGTTTTAAATAAATTTTATGTCAGTGTCATTAATCTTGCACATGCAAATTTAAAACAGCAAGAAAAATACGAAGGAAGAGTTGGGAAACCATGCTATGAATGCAGTGAATTCATTCATTAAATTGTACTAATTCTGGGCAAGATTGGACCATGTGCCCACAGTAATGAGACCTGAGCTACTAGGAAAGGGTATTATTATGAATTATTTAATATATCATTTAAAATAAGAAAAACACAGTCTTGTTTTCTTAGGTTTAAATCTGAATAGCATGTATTGTAAAAGAGTATTTTATGCTAATTTAGGAAATCCATGTCAAAAGCTGGCCAGGCCTTGATAGATTGTAGCTGATCAGTCAAAATTACCAAGTTTTGACTTTGGTATAATTATTTGCATCTTTTCAATAATTTGAAATTCAATTTGAAACCCAGAAGTAAGAAAAATCATTTTTGGTGATCAAAATAATGACTATGGACAAAGTTTATCTATTCAACCAGAAATTATTTATTGAGTCTATTTCATGTCTGACTACTTGCTGGGAAGAAGTGACCAAGACATCCACAGTTCTTCTACTCCCAAAGTTCACTGGTTTATGTTACATATGGGTGAATGTTTTTATCCTTCCTTCAGACACAATTAGAAATAAGATTACTTTTGCGCATTTATTTCAAGTTCCAGAATATTGCTGTTCTTATTATTTGAATACATCAAATCAAACACTAGAATCTTACGATGGGAAGTAGGTAAAGTGAGAGTCAGATAATGGAGGATTAAATATCTCCCAGGGCAGGGGAAAAATACTTTAAACAACAGTTGTCTCTTTACCCTCTAAATAAATAAGCAGCAAAAAAACTTCACCTTGTTTGTAGAGCAGTATCTCAACTTTATTACTACAACACATTATTTTGAAGTCATCAGCTTAATTGGGACATAAATCTACCATTTATTGTGTTTTTTAGGACCAGCAATTACATCTTAAATATCTTGCCTTAGTTGGAGAATCATAAAAGGACCTCTGGATTATTTTAAATGGACTTAACTGAAAAATTAAGGAATCTGTCTGGGTAGTAATTTGGTTTTAGATTACACAGAAGAATATAAATGCATAGGGAAAAATGGAGGAAATTACAAGTTGGTGAACTACATATGCAAAGTAATGTTAAAGAGATCCAGAGTCAAGAGTCTTCTGTATGAAATTTGAAAGAAGACATAAGAGAAGTAACACTGTATATGTGTGTGTGTGTGTGTCTTTGTGTGTGTGTGTGTATGTATGTGTGTCTGTGTGTTTGGTCTCTCAGTCCTGTTGGACTCTTGGCCATTCCACGGGCTGTAGCCCACCACCCTCCTCTGTCCATGGGATTTCACAGGCAAGAATACTGGGGTGGGTTGCCATTTCCTCCTCCAGGGGATCTTACTGACCCAATGATCAAAGCAATGCCTCTTGCATCTCCTGCATTGGCAGGCAGAATTTTGAATGTTTAAATAGATGCAATTGGCCACCGAATTGTAAGTCCCTCTCAAGAAATAAAATATCGGACGTAGGAAATACTGTGACCCTAAGGAGAGTTTAACAAATAACCTCTTAATTTAAAACTTATCATACCTTTTGCAGAATGGCTAATAACTTAGCTTCCCAGGTGGCACAGTGGTAATGTCTCAGCCGGCAATGCAAGAGATGCAAGAGATGTGGGTTCAAATCTTGAGTTTGGAAGATCCCCTGGAGAAGGAAATGAAACTCACTCCAGTATCTCTGCCTGGGAGATCCCATGGACAGAGGAGCCAGGCAAGCTAAGCCCAGGATTCGCAAAGAGCTGGACATGACGGAGTGAGCACACACTCACTGTCTTGGAAAATATCAAGTATATCAGATCAGATCAGAACAGTCAGTCGTGTCCGACTCTTTGCGACCCCATGAATCGCAGCACGCGAGGCCTCCCTGTCCATCACCAACTCCCGGAGTTCACTGAGGCTCACGTCCATCGAGTCAGTAATGCCATCCAGCCATCTCATCCTCTGTCGTCCCCTTCTCCTCTTGCCCCCAATCCCTCCCAGCATCAGAGTCTTTTCCAATGAGTCAACTCTTCACATGAGGTGGCCAAAGTACTGGAGTTTCAGCTTTAGCATCATTCCTTCCAAAGAAATCCCAGGACTGATCTCCTTCAGAATGGACTGGTTGGATCTCCTTGCAGTCCAAGGGACTTTCAAGAGTCTTCTCCAACACCACAGTTCAAAAGCATCAATTCTTCGGCTCTCAGCCTTCTTCACAGTCCAAATCTCACATCCATATATGACCACAGGAAAAACCATAGCCTTGACTAGACAAACCTTTGTTGGCAAAGTAGTGTCACTGCTTTTGAATATGCTATCTAGGTTGGTCATAACTTTCCTTCCAAGGAGTAAGCGTCTTTTAATTTCATGGCTGCGGCCACCATCTGTAGTGATTTTGGAGCCCAGAAAAATAAAGTCTGACACTGTTTCCACTGTTTCCCCATCTATTGCCCCATCTATTTCCCATGAAGTGGTGGGACCGGATGCCATGATCTTCGTTTACTGAATGTTGAGCTTTAAGCCAACCTTTTCACTCTCCACTTTCACTTTCATCAAAAGGCTTTTGAGTTCCTCTTCCCTTTCTGCCATAAGGGTGGTGTCATCTGCATATCTAAGGTTATTGATATTTCTCCCGGCAATCTTGATTCCAACTTGTGTTTCTTCCAGTCCAGCCTTTCTCATGATGTACTCTGCATATAAGTTAAATAAACAGGGTGACAATAAACAGCCTTGACGAACTCCTTTTCCTATTTGGAACCAGTCTGTTGTTCCATGTCCAGTTCTAACTGTTGCTTCCTGACCTGCATACAAATTTCTCAAGAGGCAGATCAGGTGGTCTGGTATTCCCATCTCTTTTAGAATTTTCCACAGTTTATTGTGATCCAATAAAAATAAACAATAAAAGGCTTTGGCATAGTCAGTAAAGCAGAAATAGATGTTTTTCTGGAACTCTCTTGCTTTTTCCATGATCCAGCGGATGTTGGCAATTTGATCTCTGGTTCCTCTGCCTTTTCTAAAACCAGCTTGAACATCAGGAAGTTCACGGTTCACATATTGCTTTAGTCTGGCTTGGAGAATTTTGAGCATTACTTTACTAGCGTGTGAGATGAGTGCAATTGTGAGGTAGTTTGAGCATTCTTTGGCATTGCCTTTCTTTGGGATTGGAATGAAAACTGACCTTTTCCAGTCCTGTGGCCACTGCTGAGTTTTCCAAATTTCCTGGCATATTGAGTGCAGCACTTTCACAGCATCATCTTTCAGGATTTGGAATAGCTCAACTGGAATTCCATCACCTCCACTAGCTTTGTTCATAGTGATGCTTTCTAAGGCCCACTTGACTTCACATTCCAGGATGTCTGGCTCTAGGTCAGTGATCACACCATCATGATTATCTGGGTCGTGAAGATCTTTTTTGTACAGTTCTTCTGTGTATTCTTGCCATCTCTTCTTAATATCTTCTGCTTCTGTTAGGTCCATACCATTTCTGTCCTTGATGGAGCCCATCTTTGCATGAAATATTCCTTTGGTATCTCTGATTTTCTTGAAGAGATCCCTAGTCTTTCCCATTCTGTTGTTTTCCTCTATTTCTTTGCATTGATCGCTGAAGAAGGCTTTCTTATCTCTCCTTGCTATTCTTTGAACTCTGCATTCAGATGTTTATATCTTTCCTTTTCTCCTTTGCTCTTCACTTCTCTTCTTTTCACAGCTATTTGTAAGGCCTCCCCAGACAGCCGTTTTGCTTTTTTGCATTTCTTTTCTATGGGAATGGTCTTGATCCCTGTCTCCTGTACAATGTCACGAACCTCATTGCATAGTTCATGAGGCACTTTATCTATCAGATCTAGGCCCTTAAATCTATTTCTCACTTCCACTGTATAATCATAAGGGATTTGATTTAGGTCATACCTGAATGGTCTAGTGGTTTTCCCTACTTTCTTCAATTTAAGTCTGAATTTGACAATAAGCAGTTCATGGTCTGAGCCACAGTCATCTCCTGGTCTTGTTTTAGTGTTATTAACTATAGTCACCATGTTGTACATTACATTTACCATATTATACATTCCTTATTCATCATATCACTGAAAGTTTGTACCCTCTTACCAACCTCTATTTTTATCACCCCTACCAAGATAAATCATGACTAGTGAATAAATTTATTAGACATATACTGATTTTGATAAAGCAGGTGTATAAAGAAAAGAAATCAGAAAGTCCACCTTCTATTGGCTACATCTATCTATTTATTTATTTTTATTTGTTATAAAAACAATTTTTATTGAAGCATAGTTTATTTACAGTGTTAATTTCTGCTGTACAGCAGAGAGGCTATGTTATGTATATATATACATATACCTTCTTTTTATTATTATTTTCCATCATGGTTTATCTTAAGATATTTAATATAGTTCCTTGTGCTATACAGTAGGACCTTGTTGCTAGTGTGTACATTTTTTTTTATTAAATGTATTTATTTTAATTGGAGGTTAATTACTTTACAATATTGTATTGGTTTTGCCATACATCAACATGAATCCACCACAGGTGTACACAGGCTCCCCATCCTGAACCCCCTCCCACTTCTCTCTCTGTACCATCTCTCTTGGTCATCCCAGTGCACCAGCCCCAAGCAACATGTATCCTGCATTGAACCTGGACTGATGATTCATTTCTTATATGATATTATACATGTTTCAATGCCATTCTCCCAAATCATCCCACATTCTCCCTTTCATTTAATATTTTATCCTTTTCCACCTTCAACATATATAAAAGTTTTCATCTCTAAAGATGTAATTGTGATATTTTCATCATGAAAATAATATATACTAAAGTCATTATTGCCTAAATTATTATTCAAGAGCCTTATCACTCTATGATTAGAGAGTGTTTCCAATATATAGTTAATATTAAATTAAAAACTGGAACATTTCACAACTGGATTACTTTTCAAATATTTTAAGCTTAATCTTTTGTTTTGCAAAACTCTCAAATCAATATAAGCATTCTGAAAGCAAAAACAATCAATTAATAATCTTGAATGATATAATAATCCTAAAAGCTGTAATTACTCATATTAAAGAGACCAAACATCATATACAAAGAAGTACATAAAGATTCTAAATCCATTTAATGGATCATCTGCAAGAATGCACAAACAACCCCACAACTGCACTCATCTCACATGCTAGTAAAGTAATACTCAAATTTCTCCAAGGCAGGCTACAACAGTACATGAACTGTGATTTTCCAGATGTCCAAGCTGGACTTAGAAAAGGCAGAGGAGCCAGAGATCAAATTGCCAACATCCACTGGCTCATTGAAAAAGTGAGAGCATTCCAGGAAAACATCTATTTTAGCTTAATTGACTATGCCAAGGCCTTTGACTGTGTGAATCACAAAAAATTGTGGAAAATTCTTCAAGAGATGGGAATACCAGACACCCTGATCTGCCTTCTGAGAAATCTGTATGCAGGTCAGGAAGCAACAGTTAGAACTAGAAATGGAACAACAGATTGGTTCCAAATAGGGAAAGGAGGGCGTCAAGGTGGTACATTATCACCCTGCTTATTTAACTTATATGCAGTGTACATCATGAGAAACACTGGGCTGGAAGAAGCACAGGCTGGAATCAAGATCGCTGGGAGAAATATCAATGACCTCAGATATGCAGATGACACCACCCTTATAGCAGAAAGTGAAGAACTAAAGGGCCTCTTGATGAAACTGAAACAGGACACTGTAAAAGTTGGATTAAAACTCAACATTCAGAAAACAAAGACCATGGCAACTGGTCCCATCACTTCACAGAAAATAGAGGGGAAACCATGGAAACAGTGAGAGACTATTTTTTTGGGCTCCAAAATTACTGCAGATTTTGACTGCAGCCATGAAATTAAAAGATACTTCTTCCTTGGAGGAAAAGTTATGATCAACCTAGATGGCATATTAAAAAGCTGAGACACTACTTTGCCAACAAAGGTCCATCCAGTCAAAACTTTAGTTTTTCCAGTGGTCATGTATGCATGTGAGAGCTGGACTATAAAGAAAGCTGAGCACCAAAGAATTGATACTTTTGAACTGTGGTGTTGGAGAAAACTCTTGAGAGTCCCTTGAACAGCAAGGAGATCCAACCAGTCCATCCTAAAGGAAATCAGTGCTGACTTTTCATTGGAAGGACTGATACTGAAGCTGAAACTCCAATACTTTGGCCCCCTGATGTGAACAACTGACTTATTTGAAAAGACCCTGATGCTGGTAATGATTGAAGGTAGGAGGAGAAGAGGACGACAGAGGATGAGATGGTTGGATGGCATCACTGACTCAATGGACATGGGTTTGGGTGGACTCTGGGAGTTGGTGATGGACAGGGAGGCCTGGCATGCTGCATTCCATGAGGTGGCTATTCCTCACAATAATCAGTGGTTTATGTACTGCTATTTCACTTGTTTTAAGAATAAGAAAACTGAGGTTGACAACTTTTACATTGACCAAAATTGCATAAAAGATAAATAACAGATTTAAGATTTGAATTTTTTGCATTGCTGGCTGTTGAAATATCCTCAGATCAGATCATATCAGTCGCTCAGTTGTGTCCGACTCTTTGCAACCCCATGAATCGCAGCATGCCAGGCCTCCCTGTCCATCACCAACTCCCGGAGTTCACTGAGGCTCACGTCCATCGAGTCAGGGATGCCATCCAGCCATCTCATCCTCTGGCGTCCCCTTCTCCTCCTGCCCCCAATCCCTCCCAGCATCAGAGTCTTTTCCAATGAGTCAACGCTTCACATGAGGTGGCCAAAGTACTGGAGTTTCAGCTTTAGCGTCATTACTTCCAAAGAAATCCCAGGGCTGATCTTCAGAATGGACTGGTTGGATCTCCTTGCAGTTCAAGGGACTCTCAAGAGTCTTCTCCAACATCACAGTTCAAAAGCATCAATTCTTCAGCTCTCAGCCTTTTTCACAGTCCAACTCTCACATCCATACAAGACCACAGGAAAAACCATAGCCTTGACTAGATGAACCTTTGTTGGCAAAGTAACATCTCTGCTTTTGAATATGCTATCTAGGTTGGTCATAACTTTCCTTCCAAGGAGTAAGCATCTTTTAATTTCATGGTTGCAGTCACCATCTGTAGTGATTTTGGAGCCCAGAAAAATAAAGTCTGACACTGTTTCCACTGTTTCCCCATCTATTTCCCATGAAGTGGTGGGACCAGATGCCATGATCTTCATTTTCTGAATGTTGAGCTTTAAGCCAACTTTTCACTCTCCACTTTCA
>NW_011494897.1:9240179-9257584 GCF_000754665.1 Bison bison bison
GGAAGTTCACGGTTCACATATTGCTAAAGGCCTGGCTTGGAGAATTTTGAGCATTACTTTACTAGCGTGTGAGATGAGTGCAATTGTGAGGTAGTTTGAGCATTCTTTGGCATTGCCTTTCTTTGGGATTGGAATGAAAACTGACTTTTCCAGTCCTGTGGCCACTGCTGAGTTTTCCAAATTTGCTGGCATATTGAGTGCAGCACTTTCAAAGCATCATCTTTCAGGATTTGGAATAGCTCCACTGGAATTCCATCACCTCCACTAGCTTTGTTCATAGTGATGCTTTCTAAGGCCCACTTGACTTCACATTCCAGGATGTCTGGCTCTAGGTCAGTGATCACACCATCGTGATTATCTGGTAGTGGGATGTTAATTACTATGAATTCCTAATTCATTATATTGAGATTTAGGGTCTGTGGAAAACATTTAAACAGTTCAAATTTATGGTTGAAACTTTACAGAGAAGCCAAGGGCCAATGTCCAAAAGAGTCAGAACGTTTTAATAAAGATAGCCTGTATTTATAATCTTAGTTTAAAACCTGATTCCACCATTGATATGCCTGAGATTCAACTCTTTAATTTATAAAGTTGTGAAATAATGACTGCCTTTCTTGATTGTTTAATGCATCTAGGTAATGCATTCAAGAACCCTCTATCCCTGGAAGTGATTTAGAAAATATATTTTCTACATAAATGTTCAACTCAAATGGACCTTAAATTTGAGGTAAAGACATTCACAATAAGGTGAGTAGCTTTTGGCTGGAAAAATAGCACAATGGAATAAATCTCTTTCAGCTTGTCAAATTTTAAATTAAGCTAGAGATTACTTGCAGAGAAGCATCTGTTATTATCCCTGCATCAAACAAAGAAGTGGAATTAATTGGTTAACAGTTGAGATGATTTCTTCCTTTAGACAACAACTCTTTTGGGGTGTCTACGATAAGTAAAGTCTTTTACACATCTTAATAGGATATCATCCTGTCATGATTATAATATATTTTAATAAGGTCCCTAGGATCTTAGTATGTGTGCATTCTCAGTCACGTCCATTTCTTTGCAACCCCATGGACTGGAGCCCACCAGATTCTTCTGTCCATGGAATTTCCCAGGCAATAATACTGGAGTAAGCTGCTGTTTTCTTCTCCATGGAATCTTCGTGACTTGGGGATTGAACCCATGCCTCTTCCATCCCCTACACTGCAGGCAGATTCTTCACCCCTGAACAAGCTGGGAGACCACACTAGGATCTTACCTAAAGAGAAATAGTGTATTCATAAAAATCAAATAATAATGCCAAGATGTATGATACTGGGAGACAAAAAAAAAAAATGATTTAGAAGTAATGAGAATAGGGCAGGAAGACAGGCTGAAGGGGTTGGAAAACACTTTGGGATGGAATAGAGATTCAGGGAGAAAGGACACTGATATAAGAAGTCAAGTTTGATAAGGGAAAGAAAAGGAAAAGATGATGTATATTTCTATTTCAGGAAGCATAATCTGGAGAAGAAAGGGAGATGTGTTTTAGATACCTAGTGGAAATATTTGAAGGCTTTGAAACTGACGAGGACACTGTGGGACCCTTCCTGACGGCAGACACTTGCTTATCCTATTTATTGTTTATATATATATATATATATATATATATACACACACACACACACACATATATATATATATACACACATATATATATGTGTGTGTGTGTGTGTGTGTGTGTATAGGCTTTAGCCTCCTAGACCCTCCCCAAGTTCCAAAGAACAGACTCAGGCAGTTACTAAGTTGAGAAGTGAGGGAATATGGAAGCAAGGAAAAGCAGCCAAGAAAAAGTAATGCTAGCTTAAGCAGTAGTTCAGCAGGAAAACACTGAACCCTAGTTGAGCAGTCACTAGCCTCTGGTTCTTCCTCAAGGAATGTAGATAACAATCTGACACATATATTTAAGTTGCTTTACAGAAACCAAATCCTTCCCTAAAAGCCATGGGGGAGATCTTTTGAGCCTAAGCTGCCTGTTCTTCTTGCTTAGTGTCTTCCATAAACTCTGTAATTTTCTTCACCACAGCTTTATGTCATTAGATTGATTATGCTGTGCTCTGGAAAGTGGACCCAAATTTGATTAGGTGTGGGCACAGGAGGGACAAGAGGAGCTATTCCACGTTGAAGGTCAGCAGGGGCGGCCATGAGGAGATACCCCTCATCCAAGGTAAGGAACAGCAGCTGTGCTTTGCTGGAGCAGCCGTGAAGAGATACCCCACGTCCAAGGTAATAGAAACCCAAGTAAGACAGTAGGTGTTATGAGAGGGCATCTGAGGGAAGACACATTGAAACTATAATCACAGAAAACTAGTCAATCTAATCACACAGACCACAGAATTGTCTAACTCAATGAAACTAAGCCATGCCATGTGGGGCCACCCAAGATGGGCAGGTCATGGTGGAGAGGTCTGACAGAATGTGGTCCACTGGAGAAGGGAATGGCAAACCATGTCCATGTTCTTGCCTTGAAAACCCCATGAAGAGTATGAAAAGGCAAAATGATAGGATACTGAAAGAGGAACTCCCCAGGTCAGTAGGTGTCCAATATGTTACTGGAGATCAGTGGTGAAATAACTCCAAAGAATGAAGGGATGGAGCCAAAGCAAAAAAAAATACCCAGTTGTGGATATGACTGGTGATAGAAGCAAGGTCTGATGCTGTAAGGGCAATATTGCATAGGAACCTGGAATGTTAGGTCCATGAATCAAGGCAAATTGGAAGTGGTCAAACATAATACGGCAAGAATGAATGTTGACATTCTAGGAATCAGCGAACTAAAATGGACTGGAATGGGTGAATTTAACTCAGAGGACCATTACATCTATTACTGTGGGCAGGAATCCCTTAGAAGAAATGGAGTAGCCATAATGGTCAACAAAAGAGTCTGAAATGCAGTACTTGGATGCAATCTCAAAAAAGACAGAATGATCTCTGTTCGTTTCCAAGGCAAGCCATTCAATATCACAGTAATCCAAGTCTATGCCCAACCAGTAATGCTGAAGAAGCTGAAGTTGAATGGTTCTATGAGACCATTTAGACCTACAAGACCTTTTAGAAGTAACACCCAAAAAAGTGTCCTTTTCATTATGGGGACTGGAATGCAAAAGTAGGAAGCCAAGAAACACCTGGAGTAACAGACAAATTTGGCTTTGGAATACGGAATGAAGCAGGGCAAAGGCTAATAGAGTTTTGCCAAGAGAATGCACTGGTCATAACAAACACTCTCTTCCAACAACACAAGAGAAGACTCTACATATGGATATCACCAGATGGTCAACATTGATATCAGATTGATTATATTCTTTGCAGCCAAAGATGGAGAAGCTCTATACAATCAGCAAAAACAAGACCAGCAGCTGCCTGTGGCTTAGATCATGAACTCCTTATTGCCAAATTCGGTCTGCAATTGAAGAAAGGAGGGAAAACCACTAGACCATTCAGGTATGACCTAAATCAAATCCCTTATGATTATACAGTGGAAGTGAGAAATAGATTTAAGGGCCTAGATCTGATAGATAGAGTGCCTGATGAAGTATGGACGGAGGTTTATGATATTGTACAGGAGACAAGGATCAAGACCATCCCCATGGAAAATAAATGGAAAAAAGCAAAATGGTTGTCTGGCGAGGCCTTACAAATAGCTGTGAAAAAAAGAGAAGTGAAAATCAAAGGAGAAAAGGAAACATATAAGCATCTGAATGCAGAGTTCCTAAGAATAGCAAGGAGAGATAAGAAAGCCTTCCTCAGCAATCAATGCAAAGAAATAGAGGAAAACAACAGAATGGGAAAGACTAGAGATCTCTTCAAGAAAATTAGAGAGACCAAGGGAAAATTTCATGCAAAGATGGGCTCGATCAAGGACAGAAATGGTATGGACCTAACAGAAGCAGAAGATATTAAGAAGAGGTGGCAGGAATACACAGAAGAACTGTACAAAAAAGATATTCACAACCAAGATAATCACCATGGTGTGATCACTGACCTAGAGCCAGACATCCTGGAATGTGAAGTCAAATGGACCTTAGGAAGCATCACTACGGACAAAGCTAGTGGAGGTGATGGAATTCCAGTTGAGCTATTTCAAATCCTGAAAGATGATGCTTTGAAAGTGCTTCACTCAATATGCCAAGAAATTTGAAAAACTCAGCAGTGGCCACAGGACTGGAAAAGGTCAGTTTTCATTCCAATCCCAAAGAAAAGTAATGCCAAAGAATGCTCAAATTACCGCACAATTGCATTTATCTCACATGCTAGTAAATAATGCTCAAAATTCTCCAAGTCAGGCTTCAGCAATACATGAACCATGAACTTCCAGATGTTCAAGCTGGTTTTAGAAAAGGTAGAGGAACCACAGATCAAATTGCCAACATCCGCTGGATCATGGAAAAAGCAAGAGAGTTCCAGAAAAACATCTATTTCTGCTTTACTGACTATGCCAAAGCCTTTGACTGTGTGAATCACAATAAACTGTGGAAAATTCTGAAAATGATGGGAATGCCAGACCACCTGACATGCCTCTTGAGAAATTTGTATGCAGGTCAGGAAACAACAGTTAGAACTGGACATGGAACAACAGACTGGTTCCAAATAGGAAAAGGAGTACGTCAAGGCTGTATATTGTCACCCTGCTTATTTAACTTAGATGCAGAGTACATCATGAGAAACGCTGGGCTGGAAGAAGCACAAACTAAATCAAGATTGCTGGGAGAAATATCAATAACCTCAGGTATGCAGATGACACCACCCTTAAGGCAGAAAGTTAAGAGGAACTAAAAAGCCTCTTGATGAAAGTGTAAGTGGAGAGTGAAAAAGTTGGCTTAAAGCTCAACATTCAGAAAACGAAGATCATGGCATCCGGTCCCATCACTTCATGGGAAATAGATGGGAAAACAGTGGAAACAGTATCAGACTTTATTTTTTTTTGAGCTCCAAAATGACTGTAGTTGGTGATTGCAGCCAGGAAATTAAAAGATGCTTACTCCTTGGAAGGAAAGTTATGACCAACCTAGATAGCATATTGAAAAGCAGAGACATTACTTTTCCAACAAAGATCCATCTAGTCAAGGAATGATTTTTCCAGTAGTCATGTATGGATGTGAAGAGTTGGACTGTGAAGAAAGCTGAGTGCCAAAGAATTGATGCTTTTGAACTGTGATGTTGGAGAAGACTCTTGAGAGTCCCTTGGACTGCAAGGGCATCCAACCAGTCCATTCTAAAGTAGATCAGTCCTGGGTGTTCTTTGGAAAGACTGATGCTAAAGCTGGAACTCCAGTACTTTGGCCACCTCATGTGAAGCGTTGACTCATTGGAAAAGACTCTGATGCTGGGAGGGATTGGGGGCAGGAGGAGAAGGGGACGACAGAGGATGAGATGGCTGGATGGCATCACTGACTCGATGGATGTGAGTCTGAGTGAACTCCGGGAGTTGGTGATGGACAGGGAGGCTTGGCGTGCTGCTGTTCATGGGGTCACAAAAAGTCAGACATGACTGAGCGACTGAACTGAACTGAACTGAATTTTATGTAACTGCAGTCTTGTTATTTATTATTTAATTCTTGAGATTAATTTAAATCTTATACATAATATAATGTAGAAGTCAATATATACTTGAGGAATATAATTGAAATAGCAAACAATGTTTTCACTTGATGATGGTTGTTAAAAGAATACAGTTTATTTTATGTTTTAATTTTCTCTGTATCAAGCGTGTGTCATTGAATAGTTTTAGTCTCCTAAAAAATATTATTCTCTGTCTTTAAATAAAGTTTTAATGATATAGTCAAGGTTTAATTCTATTTTCTCCAAAAGTATTCATCTCTCTGTAAGTAAATGTTAGTCACTCAGTCGTGTCTGACTCTTTGTGATTCCATAAACTATAGCCTGTCAGGCTCTTTTGTCCATAAATCTGTCTAGATTTATTTAAAATGAGAAGCTGAGTTCTTATTTCTAGATCATGAATTCACTTATGCCTCATTTCTCCAGAAAAATTATTCTAAGGGATTTTGTAATTTCATATCAATGCCCTACCCATTTTAATTGTCAGGTAGTCTCTATATCAACAAAATATGCGACGTTCTCTTCCTGCTTCATGCATGGTTGATAAACACATTCTAATTTTTCTTTTCAATTTATGCTTATTAGTATTCCACTGTTCTTAGTTGCCTATTCATATCCAACTCTTTGCAACCCCATGGTCTGTGGTCTGCCAGGCTCCTCTGTCCATGGGTATTCTCCAGGCAAGAATACTGGAGTGGATAGCCATCCCCTCCTCCAGGGGATCTTCCCAACCCAGGGATTGAACCCAGGCCTCCTGCACTGCAGGTGGATTCTTTACCATCTTAGCCACCAGGGAAGCCTCAAATTTTTACTTGTTGGCAACACCATGCAGCATGTAGAATTTTACTTCCCCAACAAGGGATCAAACCCATTTCCCCTGCATTGGAAGCCACAAATCTTAACTGGACCACTGGGGAAGTCTAATATTCCTCTAGAAGATGATTTATAGCATAACTCTGTAAAACAGTCATAAGTGATGAACAAGAAGAAGGCTTGGTGATACTTCTAAAAAATTCTATTGCTTTTATCAATAAACAAGTATATTAAATGATACTTTTAAAGAAATGCTAAATTTCAGGGCCCTCCACTAATAAGAAGTAAAATCCCTAATCCACATGTAATAATGTAAGCAATAACCCAGAATTGGGGAAAATTGCATCTCTTTTAAAGAAAAGCTCTATGTAAAATTTACTAAGATGAGATTTAGAAGAAGCAGAGTGCTGGAATGCATACAAGTTGTAAGATTTGGACATATATATATATATATATATGTATATATAAATATATATATATATATTTTTTTACCCCCCGAGACCATTCCCTTCTCATTTGCGTTTCATTCCCATGAATCAGCTGTATTACTACTCATGTCAATCAGCTGTTTTACTACTTCTCTGGGACCATGATCCAACCACCTGTGTCCAGACAAATACTGTTTGACACATTAGACACTAAATGCTGCACCTTGCCTGCATTTAGTTCTGTTGGAGGAAGTCTTCAAGAGGATGAGACCATTGATTGACCCTCAGGCTGGACCTGGGCAACCTGAGGGTCCTCAGTCACGCCCGTGTCCTTGAAATGTATGCTCTGCTCACCTGCCCTTGGTTAGAGTCATTTCAAGGATACAGTCTTGAGAGAGTAAGGTGTTGTTGAGACTATTTGGGTGCCTAAACCCAGTTAAGGACTCTATACAAACTTAAAATTCTGATGGTGAGTGCAGAAATTGAGTCATCTTGTGGCCTTCCACTACAAGCTTTCTCAGTTTCCTTGCTTATTAAACCTTCTACCTACAATATGCATTGGAGAAGGAAATGGCAACCCACTCCAGTGTTCTTGCCTGGAGAATCCCAGGGACGGGGGAGCCTGGTGGGCTGCCGTCTGTGGGGTCGCACAGAGTCGGACACGACTGAAGCGACTTAGCAGCAGCAGCACCAATACAGAGTTTCTACCTCTTTCTTTGGTCTTCCCTGCCTTCCATGTGCGGAAATCAGTTTCATATTTTGTCACTATATTTTCATTTTTTGGAATGGACAGTTGATGGAAAATTCTAAGAATAATCTGCATTTAATTTATGATATTATTATTTTAGCAAAGAAGAAATGAAATCATTTATCACATCTTGCATGCCTGATAAGTCACTTCAGTCGTGTCTGACTCTTTGTGATCCTATGGGCCATAGCACACCAGGCTCCTCTGTCCATGGGATTCTCCAGGCAAGAATACAGGAGTGGAGTGCCATGCCCCTGTCCAGGTTATCACATCTATTCACATGTAAAAATATTCACATCATTTTGCCGGCTTTTGATTTGTTTACGTACTTTCCTCCTTTTTACAGATAAAATGATGTAGATCCCAGGGGCTTGGACCATCTTAGTCCATTGAATTGCTATTGTCCTTCGGCTTCTATAGGGGAGAAAAACTACCCATCCTGACGGTTATGAAAAGTTCAACCAAATGTTAGAAATTACATTGAGAGCAGGCCTGAATACATCTTCTCTGCTAAGATAAATTAAGAGACGCCATGCTTGGAAAATTAATGTCTCCATTCAGCCAGAAAAGCATAAGCCTTTTTATAACAAATATGCTTATTTATTTTAACTATTGACAACCAGTGTTTGCTAAAAAAATACATATTTCATATAACTATTCCAAATATAGCCTCAGTGTTTTTTTTTTGCAATTGTATTTAAGTTAAAGATCATCTGTTTCACATGGAAAAATAAAATTAAATGAGTAGAAACAGTTGTATATATTTACTCTTGTGTAGATTATATTAAAAACAAAACAAACAAAAAAACCCAAATTACAATCTTCTGAAATTGAATTACAGGTTAAAAATTCTAAGAAGGCATCAATAATTTACAATAGGAAAGCCCTAAAACTTGCATTTTTATTATACATAAGGTTAATTAAAAGCTTCCCAGTGGTGCTAGTGGTAAAACCTACTTGCCAATGAAGGAGATATAAGAGACATAGGTTCCTTCCCTGGATCAGGAAGATCCCCTGGAGAAGTGCATGGCAAACCACTCCCATATTCTTGCCTGGAGAATCCTATGGGCAGAGGAGCCTGGTGGGATATAGTCCATGGGGTCGCAAAGAGTCAGACATGACTGAAGCAACATCACATAGCATGCAGCAGCACGAGTATTTTAAATAGCCTACTAATAGTATTCTAATTTATATCATGTTTATCCACAATAGATAAGAAGCTTTGCATGTTTTCCCCTAATTTTATTTTGAGCCATTGTTCATGTAAAGCTACATTTGTAGACATTTAGATGTAGTCTTCAACCTTATCTATTATAGCACATAACTTTCAAATGTAAGTTTTGTTGCTATAAATATGGGTATCTATCATAGTTCTATCTTTCTGAATTTTGAATTCTATCATTTTGAATTTTGCATGACAGTGTAGAGTTACCTATATTTAAACAGATGTAAAATAGATATTCATCTGAAATTTTTTATTGCTTAAATAACAAAATGCCTGGCAAATGTATAACGGGTCTTCTTAAACATTTTTCTTTATATTCACTTATCCATTTTTATTTATTTATTTATTTTTTGCCTTTTTCTTCTGTCACTGAAAACTGATAAGCAGGTGTGGGCATTTTGTTTTGTCTACCTATTTTCCATATATTATAGAGAGACTTGTGTTTCTATGTTTTTGCTTGTGCTTTTATCAAAATAAGGAGTGTTAAGTGACTTATGGAGAAGGCAATGGCACCCCACTCCAGTACTCTTGCCTGGAAAATCCCATGGACGGAGGAGCCTGGAAGGCTGCAGTCTATGGGGTCGCTGAGGGTTGGACATGACTGAGCGACTTCACTTTCACTTTTCACTTTCATGCATTGGAGAAGGAAATGGCAACCCACTCCAGTGTTCTTGCCTGGAGAATCCCAGGGACGGGGAGCCTGGTGGGCTGCTGTCTATGAGGTCGCACAGAGTTGGACACAACTGAAGTGACTTAGCAGTAAGTGGCTTAAGCTATTTTTTGTTGTTGTTCAGTTACTTAAGTCATATCCAACTCTTTCCCTGTCCTTCACTAGCTAAGCTATTTTACATAGTGTTTATTCTAAATGATATGATCTCTCCAATACAAACTCTACACAGAATACAATTTTCAATGTTTATACTAAGGTGTTGACATTCCTACTTCTCTCTCTTTCAGCTCAATGTAGTCAGTTTTTTGTTAAAATGCTTGATATATGGATGTGACAATGAACACATAAACAGCTAGTTTAAACATGCTTCAAAATATTTGACCCATTTTGTAACCATATTAATCCTAGCAAATTCACAAGAAATTAAAATACACAGTTCTCAAAATATACAATTTCCTTTGTTTCTTGAAGAGGAACACAGATAAAATTTAAGAATAATTGTATTGCTGTGCTCATTAGAAAACAATATAATTAGTTGTCTGTGACCTTCTGAGATTTGTGATGGAAATTAAAAAAAAAAACAAAACAAAAAGAGTAAAGGGTACTGACTTTTTCTGCTTAAATATGGTAACTTGAAAGAGACACATTGAATGTAATGATGCTTTACTGGAAAAACCTTAAAATGTCTGAAAAATGAAGCAGCAGTTATAAAGTAGTAATCCCATGGCTAAACCTTCTCTAATATAACTGTGGAGAAAATCTATGATTTTTGCTTACTAAAAACAAAATAAAAACCAAGAAATATGTTATGACAGTGTCTAGAAAATAGTAAATATTATTTATACTCTCATTATTTTGTTACTACTATTATTATTAAACATGTTTTAAAAAGCAAACATTGTGTTATTTGCAATAAAAGCTAGATACAACATTGATTTCTTATATCCATTAAACTATTAAAAAAGCAATGTTCTCCAAAGGCATTCATATATAAATATGACATTGTGACAGTTACAAATGGAACATTTAGGAGACTTTCTTAATATGCAAAGGATGCAAAAATGGTAAATGTCAGGTCTGAAGGAAACTTTAGTTTTCTAGATGTGTTGAAATAACTTTCTAGGTTCAAGATGGCACCCCTGCAGCCCAGGGTGCCACGTCAGCAAACCAGAACTTAGATACTCTTTGTGTCCTTGTAAATGCTCTTCTTGGCCAGAAATGCTGTGTATTAAGTCAGCCAAATCCCAAACTCTAAGTCAATTGTGGGCTTCTAACCCAAACAAGTTTGATTAGGAAGACCCAGCCAGGCCGTTATTTCCAATTTGTCTCTTATTCTTTATCCTGTAAAAGCTTCTTGCCTTCTGCCCTATTTTGCAGTTGTCTGATAGGAGAGATTATTTACTTCATCATGTTAGATAAAGTTTGGGTATCACCTAAATTGTCTTCGTTAATCATTTTTTTTAACAGGTACATGACAAATAGTAATTGTACTATGGCTCAAACCAATGTAGTTGGAATTACCAAACAAATATTAAGACAGTTATCTCTCAACATTTTAAAATTCTCAGATAATCTTAGATTGTATTTTGCTAATAGCTAACTACAGCTTTTGATATGCTAATTTTACCAATTGTTTAATTTTTATACTACTTAATATGTTTTCCAAAAGAATAAAAATAATTACTGAAACAGAAAACTGCTTTGTAAAGATTATACTCTTTATTTAAAAATTTCTGATTACCATTTTTACTTTCAGAACATAAAAAACATAAAAGGCAAACTTTTCTACATTCAATACTCCTTTATGTTATTGTGTAAAAGCCTCCTGCTGTGATTTACAATTTAATGAAGTAATAGCAAAACACCTACAGCTATTCTAAATGATTTGCTGTCACAACCTTATTAGAGAAATTGAAAGAGAATAAGTTTAAAAATTATTATACAAGCATAAAAAGATAAAAGATGTGTGAGGTATAGTTTCGATAAACTATTTAATCTTCCTGTATACATCTATTTAAATTCCTGTAGGGTATTGGTATTTCCAATACATAATAAAACTTTGACCATCTCTAAACTAATAGTCATATATGTAAAATCAGCTGCCAAAAAGCATACAGAAACTTTATGGAAGAACTCAAAGCTTTTCCCGTGGCTCAGCTGGTAAAGAAAACGTAAGCCAATGCAGGAAACTCAAGAGACAACATGGGTTTGATCCCTGGATTGGCAAGATCCCGTGGAGAAAGAAATGGCAACCCACTCCGGTATTCTTTCTTGGGAAATCCTAAGGACAGAGAAGCCTGGTGAACTACAATCCATGGGGTCTACTGATCACGTGTGCATGCATATGCACACATGGAAGAACTCAAATCACTGTATCACATCTGCAGAATAATTTTTATTTAAAAATATGAATGGAGAAGAAAATTATCTAATACTAAAATGTCCAGTAATTGTCTCCAAGATATGCTCTTCATAAATCATGGATGTCTTTTCAAAAGTTGTTTTCTACATGGAGAGGAAACACTGTCTTTTGACTGTAATTTTATACACACCATTCACTGTGAGGCTTCTTGTCATCATGGATTTGTATCCTGCTTCTGCTGAAAACTGATTTTCCATTGAGTTTGAGTGATGGTGTGATGGGATGACATACTTTCTAGCCTTATATCATCTTGTTTTAAGGTATCCCAAGCCATAATCCCTTCTGTGTTAGAAACAACATGCATTTCTAGAGTAGGTGACCACCTTTGTATTAAATAGCAAAGCTTTTACTTCCCACGAAATGTTTATTTTTAGTTCTTTAATACTATTATTAATGTATTAATGATGCACAGATCAGATCAGATCAGATCAGTGTCTCAGTCGTGTCCAACTCTTTGTGACCCCGTGAATCGCAGCACGCCAGGCCTCCCTGTCCATCACCAACTCCAGGAGTTCACTCAGACTCACATCCATCGAGTCAGTGATGCTATCAGCCATCTCATCCTCTGTCGTCCCCTTCTCGTCCTGCCCCCAATCCCTCCCAGCATCAGAGTCTTTTCCAACAACTTCCCATTATTTGAGCTTTGTTCCTTTAAATAGAATATTCTTGCACATTTTCTGTTCAAGACTGATTTTCAAGAATAAAAATAAAAGTCACATTCGAGAAGAATAAAATAATCAGTCCAATACAAAATGGTCAGCAGGAAGTTTGACTTATTTGCTAGTATGCTAAATTCATATTTTATAATGTCTATGAAAGATCTCTATATTTAATTATATTTCATGTACACACACACATGCCAGATGTTTAAATTATATTTACTAAGTATTATTTCAGTTCTGTTTTGCTAATGTGGCAAAACTATATACTAATATAGTGACACTCTATTGAGTAGTAGCAAGTATTTTCTACATACTTATACATATACATTTCCCACCCCCACTGGAAAAGCTCTTTAGTGCAGCCTCTTACTTGATGTAAATTATACCTTCTACCTGACATAAATCAAGGCCAACTCAACTTCATATTTCTTCAAGAACTTCATTGTAAGTGTACGAATAATCCAGTCCTGTAAAATATTTTTGAAAATTGACCAAAGACCTATTTAAGGTCCTATACAGGCTTCCTCACTGGCACTTTTCTTTCTAACGAATCCAGAAAAAAAAAAAAGCTTGAAATCAACATAGTCAAAAAACTCCTAAATAAGTAGAATAAAAAAAAAAAAAAATAGAATTCCTTTGCGCAAAGTATAGATTTGGAGTGAAAATTGCAAATCACTCTGAATTGTATAAGTATTATTATTATATAAACTATTTGCCAAAGTCATATTTACACAGAATTGAAACTGACCATTTTAATTTCTTCAAGAAACTTTACTTTTATTCTTTGCAGCCACTCACCAGAGAAAAATAAGACAGATAGAACCATGTTGTCATTTTCCACTATCCTTTTGACTCTCCATCCATCCAGACTAATAAACTCCAATGCTCTTCAAAAAGTAAAAACGATTATAATACTATACTAGGCCCAGGAGTGTCCATGGTGTGAGAATATTTCTATTCAGTTTAGAATATTAAAATCAAAGTCTATAATCCACTTGCTGCAAGCAACCGCATGATATTCTGAATCACCTTGAAGTTAAAAAACAAAACAGTTTGAATTCCATTTGATAGTATTTTATCTATAGTCTAGAATAGAGCACCCCAGATTATATTCTTGATGTTACTCTCCAGAGGAGGAAGGCAAATTTATTGTGGCATAAAGTACACTGCTAAAACATGTTTTAAGAGTCTAGCTGGCAAGATCAGCTTCACTGAAGAGACTGCAGTTCAATTTTCTGTAACCTTTCTCAGGTCAAATATTCTAGGAAGAGGGAATAAAACTATCTGCAGAGAGCAGCATGTGAGATGAAGTAACTTCAGTCCATCCATCTCCTGCCCATAAACCTAGAAAAGTGAAACAAGGTTAACATGATATGCACAATATATATGCACAATACTGCTTTATAATAAATCGGTAACCTACTGAGTAAAGCGGAGAAGGCAATGGCAACCCCACTCCAGTACTCTTGCCTGGAAAATCCCATGGACAGAGGAGCCTGGTAGGCTATAGTCCATGGGGTCGCTAAGAGTCGGACACGGCTGAGCGACTTCCCTTTCGCTTTTCACTTTCATGCATTGGAGAAGGAAATGGCAACCCACTCCAATGTTCTTGCCTGGAGAATCCCAGGGACGGGGGAGCCTGGTGGGCTTCAGTCTATGGGGTCACACAGTGTCAGACACGACTGAAGCGACTTAGCAGTGAGTACAGTGTTACTCTTGAGTTCTCTGAGCCAGGATAGCAAATTTAGTCAAACCCAAGGAGGAGGTCAGGATTTCCCAGGTGGCTTAGTAGTGAAGAGTCTGCTTGCCAATGCAGGAGACACGGATTTGATCCCTGGGTTGGGAAGACCCCTTGAAGAGGGAAATGGCAACCCACTCCAATATTCTTGCTTGAAAAATCCCATAGACAGAGGGGCCTGGAGGGCTATAGTCCATGGGGTTGCAAAGAGTCAGACACGGCTTAGGGACTAAACAACAAGGATGAGCTCACGGTAACCTACCATTGACAGCCAGTTTGATTGGTTCAAGTAACAACCTAGACTTGTGATTGGTCTTCTGAGTTGGAGAGGATAGATGAAACTTCTACTCTGTATCCCATTGGTCAGAAGCACAGGTAATAAACTGTAATTGCCTCTGGTATCTGAAGTGAGGGGCAACCTTAGGGGACTGAACCCTTAACCTGTGGGATCTGATACTGTGTATAGTTTCAGAATTGAGTTAAATTGTAGGGCATTCAGTTGATGTGAAGAGAACAGCTTGTTGGAATTGATGCTTTTGAACTGTGGTGTTGGAGAAGACTCTTGAGAGTCCCTTGAACTGCAAGGAGATCCAACCAGTCCATTCTGAAGGAGATCACCCTGGGATTTCTCTGGAAGGAATGATGCTAAAGCTGAAACTCCAGTACTTTGGCCACCTCATGCAAAGAGTTGACTCATTGGAAAAGACTCTGTTGCTGGGAGGGATTGGGGGCAGGAGGAGAAGGAGATGACAGAGGATGAGATGACTGGATGGCATCACTGACTCGATGGACGTAAGTCTGAGTGAACTCCGGGCATTGGTGATGGACAGGGCGGCCTGGCGTGCTGCTGTTCATGGGGTCCCAAAGAGTCGGACACAACTGAGCGAC
This sequence comes from Bison bison bison, assembly GCF_000754665.1. Taxonomy (NCBI): domain Eukaryota; kingdom Metazoa; phylum Chordata; class Mammalia; order Artiodactyla; family Bovidae; genus Bison; species Bison bison. The sequence goes on from NW_011494897.1 coordinate 9,255,366, forward strand.
TGAACTGAACTGATAGGGAACCATCACCCTATATAGCAGAACTGGATTTAGAAACCAGCAGACTCCCATTTCATAGATGCTAGCAGAAGACCCAATGCCCCTGGGTTTAACACAAATGATGATTTCTTACTCACAACAACAGCGGTAGGCAGAGCATCATTTTATTCTTGTGTCACTTTTTCAAAATCCAGTTCCCACAGGACAAGGCCACAAAGGCTAGTAGGTGTTTTCACCTACATTGGCTTTTGTTACCAAAAAGAAATTCTGAACGTAAGAATCCTGAATCATTGATACTGGACCACAGGAAAACATGTCCAAGCTTTCCCCATAAAGATAAATTATCATTATTATACTGGACAGTAAACAAACCAGACCTTGGTAGCAGCAGAATAGGTTATGTCCATCTTCCAAGGCTTTTTGCTATACACATATCCTTGAAAATAAAGTTTAAAATTAAAGGACAGTTAATGACTCTGTTCTTAAGATGGGAAGAAATGTGGGAGATTTGTGGAAAAGAGTCTTATAACACATTAATAATGATAATCAGCAGAAGGTACTATATTGGTAATGAAAATCAATTCTGAAAATTCACTGGAAAGACTGATGCTGAAGCTGAAACTCCAATACTTTGGCCACCTGATTCAAAGAGCCAACTCTTTGGGAAAACCCTTTGCTGGGGAAGACAGAAGGCAGGAGGAGAAGGAGACGACAGAGGATGAGATGGTTGGATGGCATCACTGACTCGATGGACGTGAGTTTGAGCAAGCTCTGGGAGTTGGTAATGGACAGGGAAGACAGGCATGCTGCAGTCCATGGGGTAACAAAGAGCTGGACATAACTGAGTGACTGAACTGAACTGACTACATGGGCAATAATAAGGAACAACTACCAATAGTAGGTTTAGATGTTACAGTAGTAATCTCGAATGTGCATGCACACACATCCATAGAGATTTACTTTTTTCTTTTCCTTTTTCATTTTCTCAAGTAAGTTGTTAAATGTTATGATACATATAGGTCAAATACCCAGGCTAAATAACTTACATGATTGCCTTGAATAACCTGCTGCTGCTGCTGCTAAGTCACTTCAGTCGTGTCCAACTCTGTGCGACCCCATACATGGCAGTCTACCAGGCTCCCCCGTCCCTGGGATTCTCCAGGCAAGAACACTGGAGTGGGTTGCGATTTCCTTCTCCAATGCATGAAAGTGAAGTCTCTCAGGCGTGTCCGACTCCTAGTGACCCCATGGACTGCAGCCCACCAGGCCCCTCGGTCCATGGGATTTTCCAGGCAAGAGTGCTGGAGTGGGTTGCCATTGCCTTCTCCATTGAATAACCTAGAAAATATCTACTACAAATCTCTTCCTGGATTAATGATTGTTAATTTTCTGAAAACTACAATTCTAAGTTATTATGGGTAAATAACTGTACTTCTAGAAAGTACTGCAATTTTAGTGCTAACATTTTTAACTTAAAATACATGTGAATTATGTACTATGGAAAACTAATTACCTGTTGTTGTTGTTGTTGTTTGGTCACCTAGACCTGTCTGACTCTTTAGGATCCACAAGCAGCAAACCAGGCTTCTCTCTGCCATTTCAGCACACCATCTCTCAGAGTTTACCTACTACCATTTGCATATAACCAAATAGTATTTTATATATTACATATTTTCTAATAAAAAATAGCTACAGGTTTAATCTACAAGTGTCAATCTGTTTTGTATATGAGTATAATCAGATCAGATCAGTCGCTCAGTCATGTCCAACTCTTTGCGACCCCATGAATAACAGCACGCCAGGCCTCCCTGTCCATCACCAACTCCCGGAGTTCACCCAGACTCACGTCCATCGAGTCAGTGATGCCATCCAGCCATCTCATCCTCTGGCGTCCCCTTCTACTCCTGCCCTCAATTCCTCCCAGCATCAGAGTCTTTTCCAACGAGTCAACTCTTCACATGAGGTGGTCAAAGTACTGGAGTTTCAGCTTTAGCATCATTCCTTCCAAAAAAATCCCAGGGCTGATCTCCTTCAGAATGGACTGGTTGGATCTCCTTGCAGTCCAAGGGACTCTCAAGAGTCTTCTCCAACACTACAGTTCAAAAGCATCAATTCTTCAGCGCTCAGCCTTCTTCACAGTCCAACTCTCACATCCATACATGACCACAGGAAAAACCATAGCCTTGACTAGACGAGCCTTTGTTGGCCAAGTTATGTCTCTG
>NW_011494897.1:9257684-9258076 GCF_000754665.1 Bison bison bison
CCATCTATTTCCCATGAAGTGATGGGACCGGATGCCATGATCTTCGTTTTCTGAATGTTGAGCTTTAAGCCAACTTTTCCACTCTCCACTTTCACTTTCATCAAGAGGCTTTGAGTTCCTCTTCAATTTCTGCCATAAGGGTGATGTCATCTGCATATCTGAGGTTATTGATATTTCTCCCGGCAATCTTGATTCCAGTTGTGTTTCTTCCAGTCCAGCGTTTCTCATGATGTACTCTGCATCTAAGTTAAATAAGCAGGGTGACAATATACAGCCTTGACGAACTCCTTTTCCTATTTGGAATCAGTCTGTTGTTCCATGTCCAGTTCTAACTGTTGCTTCCTGAGCTGCATACAGGTTTCTCAAGAGGCAGATCAGGTGTTCTGGTATTC
>NW_011494897.1:9258852-9259391 GCF_000754665.1 Bison bison bison
ATTTCTTTGCATTGATCACTGAGGAACGCTTTCTTATCTCTTCTTGCTATTCTTCGGAACTCTGCATTCAGATGTTTATATCTTTCCTTTCCTCCTTTGCTTTTCACTTCTCTTCTTTTCACAGCTATTTGTAAGGCCTCCCCAAACAGCCGTTTTGCTTTTTTGCATTTCTTTTCTATGGGAATGGTCTTGATCCCTGTCTCCTGTACAATGTCATGATACTTATTCCATAGTTCATCAGGTAGTCTATCTATGAGATGTAGGCCCTTAAATCTATTTCTCACTTCCACTGTATAATTATAAGGGATTTGATTTAGGTCATACCTGAATGATCTAGTAGGGAAAACTTTCTTCAATTTAAGTCTGAATTTGAGAATAAGGAGTTCATGGTCTGAGCCACAGTCAGCCCCTGGTATTGCTTTTGCTGACTGTATAGAGCTTCTCCATCTTTGGCTGCAAAGAATATAATCAATCTGATTTCGGTGTTGACCATCTGGTGATGTCCATGTATAGAGTCTTCTCTTGTCTTGTTGGAAGAG
>NW_011494897.1:9259491-9259867 GCF_000754665.1 Bison bison bison
GCCACTGCTGAGTTTTCCAAATTTCCTGGCATATTGAGTGCAGCACTTTCACAGCATCATCTTTCAGGATTTGGAATAGCTCAACTGGAATTCCATCACCTCCACTAGCTTTGTTCATAGTGATGCTTTCTAAGGCCCATTTGACTTCACATTCCAGGATGTCTGGCTCTAGGTCAGTGATCACACCACTGTGATTTTCTGTGTCGTGACGATCTTTTCTGTACAGTTCTTCTGTGTATTCTTGCCATCTGTTCTTAATATCTTCTGCTTCTGTAAGGTCCATACCATTTCTGTCCTTTATCGAGCTCATCTTTGCATGAAATGTTCCTTTGGTATCTCTGATTTTCTTGAAGAGATCTCTAGTCTTTCCCATTCT